>NC_029793.2:40372048-40408757 GCF_000816755.2 Arachis ipaensis | reverse complement strand
TTTACCCACTTTACCCACTTATTCATACTATTTACATGGTTTTACATTTGCCTTCCTAATTATGTGCTTTGATTGAAAACATGCTTCTTTGGCCTTAAGTTTCCTATGTTTAATCCTCTCTTATTACCATTAGATGCCTTGATATGTGTGTTAAGTGAATACAAGAAGTTGGAAGGAATACAAGAAGTTGGAGAAATTGCTAAGCTGTCCAGCCTGACCTCTTCGCACTCAAACGGCTATAACTTTAGCTACAGAGATCCAAACAATGCGGTTCCAGTTGCGTTGGAAAGCTAACGTCTGGGGCTTAGATTTGATATATAATATGCCATAGTTTCCCTGACGCTAGGCGACACGAATGCGTCATCCACGCGGCCGCGTCGCAGTGACGAAAAATCAGCGTGTTTGAATTCGCAACCAGCGAATTCTGGGCTGTTTCTGACCCAGTTTGCGGCCCAGAAAACACAGATTAGAGGCTATAAAGTGAGAGAATGCATCCATTCATCGACAAGCTTTCATATTCACAATTTTAGGAGTAGATGTAGTTTTTAGAGAGAGAGGTTCTCTCCTCTCTCTTAGGATTTAGAATTAGGATTCTTTTCACTTTATGATTATTTCATCTTTTGTGATCACAGGTTCAATGTTCCTTTTATTTATTTTTCTAATTTAATTTATGAACTCTTCCATGTTACATTTGATATCTTTATTAGTTCTAATTGAGGTATTTCAGAATTACGATTACTCTCTTTACTTTATGTATTCAAATTATTTTCATTCAAGTAGATTCTCTCCCCTTTTGGCTTTGGTTGAGTCATTGGAGACACTTGAGTTATCAAAATCATTGTTGACTGAAAATTAGAATTCTTCAAGAATTAATTCGAGTTCCAATAACTCTAGCCTTTCCCAAGGAAAGACTAGGACCTGAGGAATAAAAATTAATTCATCCACTTAACTTACCTTCATAGTTAGAGGTTAACAAAGTGGGAGAAAAATCCAATTCTCATCACAATTGATAAGGATAACCAGGATAGGATTTTTAATTCTTAATACCTTGCCAAGAGTTTATTTTATTATTAATATTTTATTTTATTCTTTTTGTTCAACATACTGCTTCCTTACTTTCAAAACCCCCAATTTACAAACTCATAGCCAATAATAAGAACATACCTCCTTGCAATTCCTTGAGAAGACGACCCGAGGTTTGAATACTCGGTTATCAATTTTAAAGGGGTTTGTTACTTGTGACAACCAAAACGTTTGTATGAAAGGACTTTTGAAGGTTTAGAAACTATACTTGCAACGAGGATTTATCCGCAAATTTCTAGACCACGCAAAAGTTCTCTCATCAAAATGGCGCCGTTGCCGGGGAATTGCAAACGTGTGCCTTATTATTGGTTATTGTAAATATTTGCTTTTTACTTGTTTATTTATTTTTATTTTTTTATTTTTGCTTTTTCATAAATTAAGAGGTTATTGGTTTTTATTTAAATATAAAAAAAACATATCTTTTTCAAAATCTTATCTTATCTTATTTCAAAAATCAAATTTCAAAAATTTAAAATTCAAAATTTAAATAACATTTTAATTTCAATTTGTTTTTGTTTTCGTTTTTAAATTCTTATTTACTATCATGAGTTCTCACCCCCATCACTATGAGTCTGGTTACAATTATGTTGCAGGAAGAAGAAATTACAATGAGAACAGACATCGAGGTTGGAACAATCAAAGATGGGAGGAGCCACAAGGATTTGATCAACCCTCATGGCGACAACCACCTCCAATGGACTATCAACAACCACCACCATATGCCTATAAACCCTCTCCTCAACACAACTTTGAACCACCACACTCACAAGCCCCTTACCACCAGACACCCTCATATGATCCTAATCCTTATCTACCATACCAACCACCTTATGAGCCATATGAACCATATCAAGAACCACCACTTCCCTATGTACCATGTCCATATCCATCACCTAAAGACTCAATAGAGCGTCTCCAGGAAACAGTGAATAAATTTAATGCCACACTTCATTAATTGAATCAAGCAATAAATCAATTAGCTTCCCGACGTTCGGACACTCAAGAAATCCCTTGGCTTCATGTGGACAATCTAATGCAGAATATAGCATGAAGGAGATACTAGAAACTCCAGTGGACAGTACGGAGCATGACTTTGTACTGGAGCAAGTGGAGGAAGCTGTAATTATCAAAGAAGAAGAAGTGGTTGCAGACTTAGGAGATGCTGAACCTCCATGGGAAAGTCAAGACATAGAACCTCCTTCCAAGATGGTTGCATTTGTTGTTAAGGAGGGTGTACAACCTCCAAGGCATACCCTGGTTGAAGACTTGGAAGAGGTTGATCAAGAGATGAAGATTCAAGAAAAAGAGGCACAACCTCCCATGCCCTTGGTGAGCAATGAAGAAGAGATTGGATTGGAAGACAGCTACCAAGAGGAAGAGGTAGAAATTGAAGAAGCTTGCAAAGAGGTGGAAGCTGTTAAAGAAGAGCCCAGGGGAATGGGGCTTGAAATCACCTTGCCGAAGTTATTGGAGACCCCTCCCCCTAAGTTGCCATCATCCTTCACAACATTCAAGTGAGTAAAATTCATATCCCTTAGCTTTCTAATTCCACTTGAATATGGGCTACTGGAGACGGATGGTCAACTTAGAGCTCTTTGTGGCATTAGGAGTAAGAGGAAGATGGTCAGTGGTAAGAATTGTCCTGCAAGGTTCATTATGGTTGGAAGCTTTCAGTTTAAACACAAAGGTTGGTGTAAAGCTCAATTGAATGGGTCTAGGAAGTTGTTTGGCGGCTTTAGTGAGAATTCAGATTGCTTGCCACCCGGATGGAATCATGATGATCAACAAGAAGACGGGTGCAATAGCAAGGTTTGGAATCCTGAAATCTGTTCTGACATCCAACACCCCGGAAGCCTAAGAATCTGTTTGATGCTGCTCAAAGGCTTTACGTGCCTAGTTTGGGATCCCAGAGGCTACTGGAATTCCAAACATTGGTGGAGATTCCTGGATGAGTTCAAGCACAAGCCACCATAACAGGAAGCTCATCAAATGTCCAACTTAAGGACTTTAACTAAAAGTGCTAGCTGGGAGACAACGCACCATGGTATGATCGTTCTGGGACAAAATTACCCCAATGCTAAGTTTAATAATGAAAGATCAATGCACATGTGATAAATTAAAAAGAAAAGTTGGTACATGAGAATGGGAATCATACAAAAGTGGGAATTATGGGTAGTTAGGCATGAATTTAACAGTATATAGAGTATATGTATATTAGGTGAGAGCTTAGGTTGGTCAAAGATTCATATTACAGCTCACTTGGCCATACATATATCCTCACCCTTACCTTAGCCCCATTACAACCTTGAAAAGACCTCATGATGTTTGCATTAGTATACTAAATATTTGTTGATTGGTTAGATGAAAAATAAGGTTTAGAAAGCATGATTAGAGAAGAGTAGAGTGAATTACCCTATACACTTGAGTGACTAGAGTGCATATACACTACCAGTAAGGGTTCAATGCTTGATTCTATGTTCCCTGCTTTCATGAGCTATCTTCTTACAAGTTCACTTGTCCTTTATTGTATAAATTGAATTAGTGAAACTTGATTTATGTTTGTCTTGGAGAACTTATTTTTAACCAAGTAGGTAGAAACATTTTGCATATAGTTACATTCATATAGATAGGTTGCATTTCATGCATTCTACCATTCCTCTTCATTCCTTTATAGCTTCTCTTGAGCTTAGCATGAGGACATGCTAATGTTTAAGTGTGGGGTGGTTGATAAACCACTATTTCATGATTTATCTTGTTCTTAATTGAGTGGTTTTTATTAACTCTTTACCCACTTATTCATACTATTTGCATGGTTTTACATTTGCCTTCCTAATTATGTGCTTTGATTGAAAACATGCTTCTTTGGCCTTAAGTTCCCTGTGTTTAATCCTCTCTTATTACCATTAGATGCCTTGATATGTGTGTTAAGTAATTTCAGAGATTACAGGGCAGGAATGGCTCAGAGGATGGAAAGGAAGCATGCAAAAGTAGAAGGAATACAAGAAGTTGGAGAAATTGCTAAGCTGTCCAGCCTGACCTCTTTGCACTCAAACAACTATAACTTTAGCTACAGAGGTCCAAACGATGCAGTTCCAGTTGCGTTGAAAAGCTAACGTCCGGGGCTTAGATTTGATATATAATATGCCATAGTTTCTCTGACTCTAGGTGACGCGAACGCGTCATCCACGCGGCCGCGTCGCAGTGACGAAAAATCAGCGTGTTTGAATTTGCAACCAGCGAATTCTGGGCTGTTTCTGACCCAGTTTGCGGCCCAGAAAACACAGATTAGAGGCTATAAAGTGAGAGAATGCATCCATTCATCAACAAGCTTTCATATTCACAATTTTAGGAGTAGATGTAGTTTTTAGAGAGAGAGATTCTCTCCTCTCTCTTAGGATTTAGAATTAGGATTCTTTTCACTTTATGATTATTTCATCTTTTGTGATCACAGGTTCAATGTTCCTTTTATTTATTTTTCTAATTTAATTTATGAACTCTTCCATGTTACGTTTGATATCTTTATTAGTGCTAATTGAGGTATTTCAGAATTACGATTACTCTCTTTAATTTATGTATTCAAATTATTTTCATTCAAGTAGATTCTCTCCCCTTTTGGCTTTGGTTGAGTCATTGGAGACACTTGAGTTATCAAACTCATTGTTGACTGAAAATTAGAATTCTTCAAAAATTAATTCGAGTTCCAATAACTCTAGCCTTTCCCAAGGAAAGACTAGGACCTGAGGAATAAAAATTAATTCATCCACTTAACTTACCTTCATAGTTAGAGGTTAACAAGTGGGAGAAAAATCCAATTCTCATCACAATTGATAAGGATAACCAGGATAGGATTTCCAGTTCTTAATACCTTGCCAAGAGTTTATTTTATTATTACTATTTTATTTTATTCTTTTTGTTCAACATACTGCTTCCTTACTTTCAAAACCCCCAATTTACAAACTCATAGCCAATAATAAGAACATACCTCCCTGCAATTCCTTGAGAAGACGACCCGAGGTTTGAATACTCGGTTATCAATTTTAAAGGGGTTTGTTACTTGTGACAACCAAAACGTTTGTATGAAAGGACTTTTGAAGGTTTAGAAACTATACTTGCAACGAGGATTTATCTGCAAATTTCTAGACCATGCAAAAGTTCTCTCATCAATAATACCCTTTACCAATCACCTCCATACCTCTTCCCCAAATACCCTTAACCACTCACATCCATCCACTCTTCTCCATAAACCCCACCTACCTCCAAAATTCAAATTCTTTTCCTTCCCAAAACCCAACCCTAATGGCCGAAACCTACCCTCCCCCACCCCTATATAAACCCCTTAACACTACTTCATTTTCACACATCACAAACACTACTTCCCCCTTGGCCGAATACACTCTCTTACTCCATCTCCTCCATTTTCTTCTTCTTCTACTACTTTCTCTCTTCTTTTGCTCGAGGACGAGCAAACCTTTTAAGTTTGGTATGGTAAAAGCATTGCTTTTTATTTTTCCATAACCATTAATGGCACCTAAGGCCAGGGAAACCTCAAGAAAGAGGAAAGGGAAGGCAATTGCTTCCACCTCTGAGTCATGGGAGATGGAGAGATTCATCTCAAAGGTCCATCAAGACCACTTCTATGAAGTTGTAGCCAAGAAAAAGGTGATCCCTGAGGTTCCTTTTAAGCTAAAAAAGAGCGAGTATCCGGAGATCCGACAAGAGATTAGAAGAAGAGGATAGGAAGTACTCTCCAATCCTATTCAATAAGTCAAAATCTTAATGGTTCAAGAGTTCTATGCAAACGCATGGATCACTAGGAACCATGATCAAAGTATGAACCCGAATCCAAAGAATTGGCTTAGAATGGTTCGGGAGAAATACTTAGATTTCAGTCCGGAAAATGTAAGGTTAGCGTTCAACTTGCCAATGATGCAAGAAAACGCACGCCCTTACGCTAGAAGGGTCAACTTTGATCAAAGGTTGGACCAAGTCCTCATGGACATATGTGTGGAAGGAGCTCAATGGAAAGTTGACTCAAGAGGCAACCCGGTTCAATTGAGAAGACTGGATCTTAAGTCTGTAGCTAGAGGATGGTTGGAGTTCATCCAACGCTCTATCATTCCTACTAGCAACCGATCCGAAGTAAATGTGGATCGGGCCATCATGATCCATAGTATCATGATTGGGGATGAAGTGGAAGTTCATGAGATTATACCTCAAGAACTCTACAAAGTGGCTAACAAGTCCTCCACTTTGGCAAGGTTAGCCTTTTCCTCACCTCATTTGCCACCTCTACAATTCGGCTGGGATTGACATAGAGGGAGATATCCTCATTGATGAGGACAAGCCCATCACTAAGAAAAAGATGGAGCAAACAAGAGATCATGGACCTCAACAAGAGCATGAGAAAATTTCTCACCATGAAATCCCTGAGATGCCTCAAGGGATGCACTTTCCTCCACAAAACTATTGGGAGCAAATCAACACCTCTCTAGGAGAATTAAGTTCCAACATGGGACAACTAAGGATGGAACACAAGAGCACTCCATCATTCTCCATGAGATTAGAGAAGATCAAAGAGCTATGAGGGAGGAGCAACAAAGACAAGGAAGAGACATAGAGGAGCTCAAGAGCACCATTGGTTCTTCAAGAAGAGGAAGACACCACCCTCACTAAGGTGGACCCATTCCTTAATCTCCTTGTTCTTATTTTTCTGTTTTTTGGTTTTTGAGTCTTATGTTTTATTTATGTTTGTGTCTTTACTATATGATCATTAGTGTTTAAGTGTCTATGTCATAAAGTTATGAATGTCCTATGAATCCATCACCTCTCTTAAATGAAAAATGTTTTAATTACAAAAGAACAAGAAGTACATGATTTTGAATTCATCCTTGAAATTAGTTTAATTATTTTGATGTGGTGACAATACTTTTTTTTTTCTGAATGAATGCTTGAACAGTGCATATGTCTTTTGAATTTGTTGTTTATGAATGTTAAAACTGTTGGCTCTTGAAAGAATGATGGAACAAGGAGAAATATTATTTGATAATCTGAAAAATCATAAAATTGATTCTTGAAGCAAGAAAAAGTAGTGAATAAACAAGGCTTGCGAAAAAAAAGAAGAAAAAATTATGGCAAAAATAAAAGAAAAAAAGAAAGAAAAATAAAAAGCAAAAGCAACCAGAAAAAGCCAAGAGCTCTTTAAACCAAAAGGCAAGAGCAAAAAGCCAGTAACCCTTTAAACCAAAAGGTAAGGATAAAAAAGGATCCAAGGCTTTGAGCATTAATGGATAGGAGGGCCCACAGGAATAAAATCCTGGCCTAAGCAGCTAAAACAAGTTGTCCCTAATCATGTGCTTGTGGCATGAAGGTGTCATGTTAAAAGCTTGAGACTGAGCGGTTAAAGTCGTGATCCAAAGCAAAAAAAGAGTGTGCTTAAGAACCCTGGATACCTCTAATTGGGGACTCTAGCAAAGCTGAGTCACAATCTGAAAATGTTCACCCAGTTTTGTGTCTGTGGCATTTATGTATCCGGTGGTAATACTGGAAAACAAAGTGCTTAGGGCCACGGCCAAGACTCATAAAGTAGCTGTGTTCAAGAATCAACATACTGAACTAGGAGAATCAATAACACTATCTGAATTCTGAGTTCCTATAGATGCCAATCATTCTTAACTTCAAAGGATAAAGTGAGATGCCAAAACTGTTCAGATGCAAAAAGCTACTAGTCCCGCTCATCTAATTGGAGCTAAGTTTCATTGATATTTTGGAATTTATAGTATATTCTCTTCTTTTTATCCTATTTGATTTTCAATTGCTTGGGGACAAGCAACAATTTAAGTTTGGTGTTGTGATGAGCGGATAATTTATACACTTTTTGGCATTGTTTTTACATAGTTTTTAGTATGATTTAGTTAGTTTTTAGTATATTTTTATTAGTTTTTAAATAAAAATCACATTTATGGACTTTACAATGAGTTTGTGTTTTTTTCTGTGATTTCAGGTAATTTCTGGCTGAAATTGAGGGACTTGAGCAAAAATCTGATTTAGAGGCTGAAAAAGGATTGCAGATGCTGTTGGATTCTGACCTCCCTGCACTCGAAATGGATTTTCTGGAGCTACAGAAACCCAATTGGCGCTCTCTCAACTGCGTTGGAAAGTAGACATCCAGGGCTTTCCAGCAATATATAATAGTCCATACTTTTTCCGAGTTTTGATGATGCAAACTGGCATTCAAACGCCAACTTCCTGTCCTATTCTGGAGTTAAACCAGAAACAGGTTGCAAATCAGAGTTAAACGCCAGAAACAGGCTAAAACCTAGCGTTTAACTCCAAAAAGAGTCTCTACACATGAAAGCTCAATGCTCAGCCCAAGCACACACCAAGTGGGCCCAGAAGTGGATTTCTACATCATTTACTTATCTTATGTAACCCTAGCTACTAGTTTAGTATAAAAACTACTTTTAGTGATTTATTTTATATCTCTGGTTGGTCTTTGACTAATTTTCTGTTCTGAGATCACATTTAGGTGGCTGGCCATTCGGCCATGCCTGAACCTTCATCACTTATGCATTTTTCAACGGTAGAGTTTCTACACACCATAGATTAAGGTGTGGAGCTCTGCTGTTCCTCATGAATTAATGCAAAGTACTATTGTTTTCTTATTCAATTCAAGCTTATTTCTATTCTAAGATATCCGCTTGCACTTCAACATGATGAATATGATGATCCGTGACACTCATGACTATTCTCAACCTATGAACGCGTGCCTGACAACCATTTCCGTTCTAGCTTAGATCGAGCGTGTATCTCTTAGCCTCCATTCCGAAAGATCAAAGTCTTCGTGGTATAAGCTAGAATTATTGGTGGCCATTTCTGAGATCCGGAAAGTCTAAACCTTGTCTGTGGTATTCCGAGTAGGATCTGGGAAGGGATGACTATGACGAGCTTCAAACTCGCAAGTGTTGGAAGTGTGACAGACGCAAAAGGATTAATGGATCCTATTCCAACATGATCGAGAACCGACAGATGATTAGCCATGCGATGACAGCGCATTTGGACCATTTTCACTGAGAGGACGGGAAGTAGCCATTGACAACGGTGATGCCCAACATACAGCTTGCCATGGAAAGGAATATGAATGATTGGATGAAAGCAGTAGGAAAGCAGAGGGTCAGAAGGAACAAAAGCATCTCCATACACTTATCTGAAATTCTCATCAATGAATTACATAAGTATTTCCATCATATTTTATATTTTAATTATATTTCAATTATCAAATCTCCATAACCATTTGAATCCGCTTGACTGAGATTTACAAGGTGACCATAGCTTGCTTCAAGCCGACAATCTCTGTGGGATCGACCCTTACTCACATAAGGTTTATTACTTGGACGACCCAGTGCACTTGCTGGTTAGTTGTATCGGAGTTGTGAAAAAGAATTTGAGATTATAAACATGCGTACCAAGTTTTTGGCGCCGTTGCTAGAGATCACAATTTCGTGCACCAGCGTGCATGACGCGTACGCGTGGGTGTGATTAGCGTTCATTACAAAAGAACGCTACGTTCTCTTTCAAAGAACGCCTGCGCCAATTTCAAAATCTGGAACTCAACTTTGGCCATCGACGCGTACGCTTGAGGGACGCGTACGCGTGGGTATAGCATTTTTGAAGAAGCATGTATACGCGTGGATAGCGCAGAAGCGGGGAGTTGATAATTTGACATCCACGCGTACGCATAGAGGACGCGTACGCGTGGGGAGCGTTCTTGGCAAGAACGCTACATTCTCAAAGTGAACGCTACCAAAGGACGCATGGGCGTGCAGCACACATACGCGTGATACGTACTCAGCGAAGCAAGAACGCGCACGCACAGGAGATGCGTACGCGTCATTGAATGAATGCTGCACTCTCTGTGAGAACGCTACGTTCTCTTGAAGCTGCATGGAAATACCAATACAGACCCATTCTAAATTGCTTCAACAAAGGCCAAAAAGCCCAATCCAAGCACTTGAAGACTGAATTGGAAAGTGTATA
Organism: Arachis ipaensis; assembly: GCF_000816755.2. NCBI lineage: Eukaryota > Viridiplantae > Streptophyta > Magnoliopsida > Fabales > Fabaceae > Arachis > Arachis ipaensis. The sequence continues at coordinate 40,398,641 of NC_029793.2, read as the reverse complement.
AATGGAGGAGAATTTGATTTCATTAAGGGCTGGCTAGCAGATCGGAAAACTCTACACTGAATTCCATTTTAATTTTCCTTTTGTTCTTCATCTTCTGCATTTTTCCTTTTCTGTTTTGTATTAGAGCAATGATGAACTAACTTCCAAATTCATTAGGGAGAGGAGCTCTATTGTAATTCTAATAAATCCATGAAATTCTTCTTCTTCTCAATTCATTTGTGTAGCTATAGGATATCTTCTGTTTTGATTGTGAATTACTCAGTCCAGAAGGCGGTTTAATTCAATTGAATGTGGGTGTGAGCCTCGGAAGGTGAATCACTTACAATAGAATTGGAGCTCTATCCTTCACTACTCTCTTGATTAATACTATTCGGGAGGAATTGAGATCCTGAGAGTTAGTGTGGCTTATGGATGAGAGAAATGCACTTAACCTCTTCTCATGATAATTAGATGAAGGAATTGGCAAGATTGATTGTGATTAGAGAGATTGGATTGCCAAGAAATTGGAATCCAATCAATTTCAATCTGCCATAGATCTACTATATGATTGAGAAAGGAGTTGAGACCCATTGATTCATGAAGGATTAGGATATCTCGAATCCCTGATGAATTATTTTCTTTGAATTTCTTTAACTTAGAGCTTTCTGATTTCACTGCAATTTACATTGCCCACTTCTATTTTGATTTCCTGCACCCAATTCCTTTTATAATTCATGCAATTTAAGTTTCCTTGTCATTTAAGTTTCTGCCTTTTACTTTCCTGCAATTTAAGATTCAGTTATTTACCTTTCTTGCAATTTAATTTTCAGCTCTTTTAATTTCTTGCATTTTAAGTTTCAGTCATTTAAGCTTCCTGCCATTTACTTTTCTGTCAATTTACATTCTGCACTCTAGCTTTCTTGCAATTTACTTTCTGTCAATCAAATTTCACTCAAATTATCAATATTAGCTTAACTAAATTCATCACCATACTAAAGTTGCTTAATCCATCAATGCTTGTGGGATCGACCTCACTTTCGTGAGTTTTACTACTTGATGCGACCCGGTACACTTGCCGGTTAGTTTGTGTGGAATCGATTTTTTCTCATCAATTGCTTCCAAATAAAATTGAAAATATGATGAAAAACAGAAAACGGGCCAGTGACATGGAGTGGGTCCAAAAGAGTTTGGTTGGGCTTAAGTTCAATGACATCACTGTTTAGTCTCCCCCTGCTTCATGGCTGGTTCATAACGTCCCAGTTTTGTCTCCCTGCCACCTACGAGACAAAAACCAACAAAAGCGTTAAAATCTCAATTTTTCAACAGAATTTAATTCTAACATTCCCAAACTGTTCCTTAATGAACAGAACCTATCTTCACACAGAGGTTTAGTAAATCAGTGAGTTGTTCTTCGGATTTCACAAATTGAATATCAATAGTACCTCTTTGCACATGTTCTCTAATAAAATGATATCTAACTTCAATGTGCTTAGTTCTAGAGTGCAAAACAGGATTTTTAGAAATATTTATTGCACTCATATTGTCACAGAATAAAGATATACTATTGATTTTCAATTTATAATCCTTTAACTGAGTTTTTAACCAAATTAATTGAGAACAACAAGCAGAGGCAGATATGTATTCGGCTTCAGCCATGGATAGAGCAAAAGTGGCTTGCTTCTTGCTTGACCACATGTTGAGAGAGCTGCCAAGGAAGCAACACATTCCGAATGTGCTTCTTCTATCCACTCGATCGCCCGCAAAATCTACATCACAAAATCCTACTGTACAAAACTCATCAGATTTAGGATACCATAAGCCAAAATCACATGTTCCCTTAATGTATCTAATGATTCTCTTAACAGCTGAAAGATGGGATTCTTTTGGGTGAGATTGGAATCTTGAACATACACCCACACTTTGCACAATGTCTGGTCTAGAGGATGTAAGATACATGAGTGAGCCAATCATTTCTCTATACCGTAATTCATCCACATCCTTTCGACTTTCATCCTTATCAAGTTTAGTGTTTGGATACATAGGTGTTCCCATAGGTTTGGAATTTTCAAGCCCAAATTTCATGATTAATTCTTTTGCATATTTACCTTGGTGAATGAAAATACCACTAGGAGTTTGTTTGATTTGAAGACAAAGAAAAAAGTTTAATTCACCCATCAAACTCATTTCAAACTCACTAGTCATAAATTTTCCAAACTCTTCACACAAGGTTTCATTGGCCAAACCAAACACTATATCATCCACATAAACTTGAACAAGTAGAATATCATCATTAGATTCTTTGATAAATAGAGTAGTATGGTGGTACCCCTTTGAAAGTGATTTTCCAACAAGAAGGCACTAAGCCTTTCATACCAAGCTCTTGGAGCTTGCCTAAGCCCATAAAGAGCTTTTGAAAGTTTAAAAACATGATTTGGAAATTCTTTATTTTCAAAACCGGGGGGTTATGTCACAAATACTTCTCTATCTATAAAACCATTAAGGAAATCACATTTGACATCCATTTGGAACATTTTGAATCCCTTGTGGGTAGCATAGGCAAGAAGCAACCTAATTGCTTCCATTCTTGCTACCGGGGCGAAAGACTCATCAAAATCAATACCTTCCTCTTGATCGTAACCTTGGGCCACTAATCTAGCCTTGTTACGAACAACACTACCATCCTCACCCAATTTATTTTTAAAGATCCACTTTGTACCGGTTACCTTCTTACCATTTGGATTTGGTACAAGTGTCCAAACCTCATTCTTTTCAAATTGAGCTAGCTCTTCTTCCATGGCTTTGTCCCAAGAGGGCTTTTCAAGAGCTTGCTTTACATTGAGAGGCTCCAATTGGGACAAGAAGGCGACATTGCTTGGTTCCAATTGCTTATTGCTTGAGGATCTAGTGTTTACGCCTTGGGAAGTATCACTAATGCTAAAATCATGGGGGTAACCCTTCAAAAACTTCCATTCTCTTGGCCTTTGAGGTAAGGTTCTGCCTTGATGAGCTTCAGCAGTCTGGTCTGTTCTGGATTCTCTGACTGGTTCAGGAGACAAAATTGAAATGTCTCCTCCATCCTGATGAGACATTTCTGAACGGACAGGTTCTTCACTTGGGACAGTTTTGGAATTTTCTTGACTTGGTTGGTGGTTCATATCAGCTTCACTTCCTGTATCATCATCTAAAAGGGTACTGGGAATTGAATTAGTATCACAAAAAAAGGACACATGTATGGATTTCTCTATGGTTTTATGTTCCTTGAGGTAAATTCTAAATGCTTTGCTAGTGGTAGAGTATCCAACAAATATTCTTTCATAGGATTTTGGATCAAATTTTTCAAGATTTTCTTTATTGTTAAGTACAAAGCATTTGCATCCAAAAATATGGAAATATTTAAGATTAGGTGGGGTTCTTTTCCATAGTTCATATGGAGTTTTCTTCAAGCCTTTTCGAATGATAGTTCTATTCAAAATATAGCAAGCTGTATTTACAGCTTCAGCCCACAAAAATTTTGGTACATCATTTTTACAAAGCATTGCCCTAGTAATTTCTTGAAGGCTTCTATTCCTTCTTTCAACTACCCTATTTTGTTGAGGAGTTCTAGGACATGAGAAGTTATGAGCAACACCAAAATCATCACAGAATTTTTCAAAATCTTGATTTTCAAATTCTTTTCTGCTATCACTTCTCAAATGGGCTATTTTCAAATCTTTTTCATTTTGAATTCTTTTAGAAAGAGTTGAAAAAGCATGGAAAGCATCATTCTTATGAGCTAGGAAGAGTACCCAACCAAATTTAGAGTAGTCATCCACCACCACCAAACCATAATGTTTACCTCCTAAACTTTGAGTTCTAGTTGGACCAAAAAGATCAATATGCAACATTTCCAATGGCCTCTTAGTGGAAATTCCATCTTTTGGTTTAAAAGAGGATTTTACTTGTTTGCCTAGTTGACAAGCATTACAAGTAATATCCTTATCAAATTTAATGTTAGGAATTCCTCTCACCAAGTTCTTCTTAACAAGCTTAGAAATTTGGTACATGCTTGTATGACCTAATTTCTTATGCCAAAGCCATTTTTCAGATTCAAGTGAAGTAAAGCATGTCACTTTTTGATCTTTTAAATCCTCAAGAGTCAATCCATACACATTATTACACCTTTTAGCTTCAAACAAGATTTCTCCAGATTTTTCACAAATAACTAAGCAATTCAATTTTCTAAAAATAACTTCATAGCCAAGATCACATAATTGACTAATGCTTAGTAAATTGTGTTTCAGCCTATCAACAAGTAAAACATTATTTATGAAAGAAGAAAAACTCTTACCAACTTTACCTATGGCCATTATCTTTCCTTTTCCATTATCACCGAAAGTGACAAACCCTCCATCATATTCATCAAGCTTAATGAAGAAGGTTGCCTTTCCGGTCATATGCCTAGAGCATCCACTATCCATATACCACATATTGTCTTTTCGCTTAGATGCTAGGCAAACCTACAAAATAAGCTCAAGTGACCTTAGGTATCCAAATCTTTTTGGATCATTTGACATCAAACCATCTTCTTTGTCCCAAGCCATTATAGTCACAAACAATTTTACAAACTTTGTTTCCAATCATTCTTTCATCAAAGAAAACTGAATAGGAAAGTGTCCATTCCGGTTGCATAATCTATAAAATCTATGAGTTGATGTTTTCACAAAGCTTGTTGGGTTTTGAAACCTTACATCATTTGAGGATGATGCCATGTTTGTAAAAGAAGGTTTTTCAACAAATTTCACAGTTTTATGAAAACCCAACCCAGCTTTATCATAAAGAGGTTTTTGACTAGCCAAAAGTTGATTTAAATTTTCTGAACTTTGAGCAGAGGTGGCTAAGTCCTCTTTGAGTCTTTTTACCTCTTTGAGCAGCTTCTCATTTTCTTCAAAATAATTTAGATATGCAACCACAGAATGCTATTTTTTACAACCTTTTATTTCAGCTTTCAACCGCTTGTTTTCTTCCACAAGATCAACAACGGTTTCAGCTTCTCTCAATTTTTCTTTAAGAAAACTATTTTTAGCTTTAAGAATTTCAATTTGAGACTCAAGATTTTGGTTTTCATTTAAGAAGCATATAATCTTTTCAGAGAGGTGATCTATTATGAGATGAAGGTCTTCAGTGTCAGGGTTATGAAAAATTACCTGTTCTACGTGATTTGCCATGAGGCAAGTTTGAGACTTGGTTTCTGATTCTTCATCTTCATCAGAATCATTTTCTAAGTCTTCTCAAGAAGCCATCAGTCCTTTCTTCTTTCCCTTCTTTGGCTTATCCTCCTTCTTTAGTTTAGGGCAATCAGATTTGAAGTGTACAGTCTCTTTGCAGTTGTAGCAGATTACTTTACTGAAATCCTTCTTTGATTTTCTTGAGGTGCTCCCTTTGCTTCTTTCCTTCAGTTTCACCATTTTTCTGAATTTCTTTGCAAACAAAACAAAATCATTTTCAGATGAGTTATCACTGGATTCATCATCCAGAGGGTTAGTAACAGATTTGAGAGCTATTCCTTTTTTTTTATATCTTTTTTCAAGTATGTGTTTTCAAAAGCAAGTAAATTTCCTCTCAAATCATCATAAGTCATAGAATCAAGACCACTACTCTCAGATATCACTATTGCCTTAGTTTCCCACTCTTTTGTGAGACTTCTCAAAATTCTCCTCACAAGCACAGATTCAGGATATGTGATCCCCATAGCATCCAAGCCATTGATAATGATGTTGAATCTTTCAAATATTTCATCTATCGATTCTCCTTCCTTTATTGAGAACATTTCATATTCTCTGTTCAGCATGTCTATTCTAGTCTTCTTTACTAGGGTTGTACCTTCATGAATGATTTAAAGTTTGTCCCAGATTTCTTTTGCCATTGTGCATCTTGATACCCGTCGGTATTCCTCGAAGCTGATCGCACAGTTGAAAAGGTTGATAGCTTTGGTATTGGGTTCCACCTTTTTTCTATCTTCTTCTGTTCAGTTGGCTTCATTCTTGAGAGAAACAACACCATTAGCTCCTGTAGTGGTTGGAAATTGAGGACCTTCCAGGATTATCTTCCAAAGTCTATAATCTACTGATTGAACAAAGATCTTTATTCTTTCCTTCCAATAAGTGTAGTTCTTTCCATTAAAGAGTGGAGGTCTGTTGCTTGACTGCCCTTCTGTCAGAATGTAGGCCACCAGGTTTGAACCACTGTTATCTGCCATCAGGATCTTTTCTCCAAGCTATAAAGCTTGATCTCTTTGAGACCAAGCTCTGATACCAATTGATGGTTACAGTGGCTAAGAGAAGGGGGGGGGTTGAATCTTAGGCCCTTTTTTGCTGAAAACACTTTTCTGCCCTTTTAAGAAAACTTTAGGAGATATTTCTGCTTTTTGTCTCGTCACTGGTCAGGAAACATTTTCTTTTTGTCTCGTGACTGGTGAAGAGATATTTTTCAATTTTGTCTCCTATGCAACAGGAACTATAATGGAGTAGAAGAGGAAGAGAGAATCACACCAAGATGTATCCTGGTTCAACTGCTAAGTGCAATGCAGCCTACGTCCAGTCTCCATCACAACTGTGACGGAATTTCACTATAATCAACCTGATTACAGACACCAATTCTTCCCTAGGAACTACCCTTCCTATTCGGGATAAGTCCAGAATCTATCCCCAATCCTGAACTTGACTTGGTTACCTACCAAGCTTTCAACTGCTAAGTGCTAACCCAACTTGCAAGGGGATTCTTACAAAATCATGATACACAACACATAGATGTACAAAGGACCTCTAAGACACCTATGGCTTTTTCTTTAATTTTGTACACTCTGCCTTTTTTCACTCGCTGGCTTTTTCTCACACTGTTTGCCTTTTTAACCATGAGACTCAGACAGACAAAACTAAAGAAAATACAAAATGAAACACATTGAAGGAGAAGAACTTCTGTTAGCTTGGGTAGCTATGAAAACTCTGTGCTTACACTCCTTGTCTCAAGCCTTGGCCGTTCACCCTTATTATAGAAGGGGAAGCTCCCAAGGTTAATGCTGGTTGAACCGAGCCAACTTCTTCTTCTTCAACACCAAAACCGGTTCGGACAGAGAGAAGAGAGAGGGAACCGAAAGCAAAAACAACATGCAATTACCTCTCTCTCATCCCTTCTCATCAAGCTTCATCAATCTGAGCCTTCCATCTTGACTTGGTCCCCAAAAAGGAATTCTGACCCTTGATGAACTCCTGATCCTTGACAGCTCCATCTGTTCTCTTTTTGCTTCTTCCTCCACATAGCTATAGTAGCTGCCTTCTGTGATGGATGAACAAAAAGTAGAAACGAGCTTCACCTAAGAGATCTTCTTTTCTGACCGAAATGGATTACTACCATTTTTAGGCATGGAGATCTTGAGGCTTTTTCACCACATCTTACCTTTAGTGGTAAAGATCTCAGCCACGCCATACTGTAGATTTTCTTTTTGCAAGGGCCATCATCACCTTGGCCGATTGCTTCTTCCTAGCTTCTGGTTTCTTTTTCTGATTACTTGCTTCTACCATCTTCTTTTCTGACACTGAAATGACCAAAATGAAGAGAGAGAAGATAGAGAAGGGAGAAAAGCTTTCAATGGAAGTAAAGAAGGAAATTAAAATCAATTAAAACCCATTTCCTATCCCCTATGCATAGTAACGTGTGTGACAATAAAAGCAATCAAATCAATTTCAACTTTCTCTTTCCATTTACCAATGCAATTAAACCAAAATTAATTAAATTTAAATTCCATTAATAAGGGGAGTGGGTAACCGAGGAAAGCATGCATCACTGCTTTTTTTCTTCTTCCAATTTTCGGACCAACCAATTGTTGGGTCACATAGAAGCATTACTTTTGGGCTTGCTCAATAATTTCCTAGCCCAATTATCTTGCTAATCAATTAAACATTTCAGCCATATATCATATAAAATTTTGCACAAGGCTAAATATTGACATTACAGCGGGCTTGTGTAATTTTCGGCCCAGTAATAAATCTGCACAAAACAAAATTGTTAAACAACCAAATTATAATTATAATACAATATGTAATTAATCATTTTTAATCAATGTTTGATCATCATACAGATTTTGGAGTTTTCCAAACTCAACAGAAAGATTGAGATTTGAAAGAAGAGAATTAGAGATTAGCATTCTTCGGGAGTTTGGGACTGTGAATCTGTGTGTAGAGTTGTGATATAATGTTGTATTTATATATCACTAAAATAGAATTGGTTTTTATATAAACAAAAGTATTAAATTATCAATTGATGATCTTGACTCAATGATAAAGACCTTTTGCACTAAGTGAGAGGTCATTGGTTTAATATCCACATATAACGTATATCTATATAGAGTGTGGATTGGGTACCTGTAAATAGGGTGCATGTTGCCATCCTTACTCTCCGAAAGTAGTATCTTAGACCAAACCTCGTATAAATAGGAATTTTCAATTAAAATGAAAGCCAAAATATTTTTACCATGTACTCCTTACCCGATTAAAATGATATTTCCTTCAAAATTTACGTTAAACATTATTTTTGACCAAAGCAAAATGTTATAAGCTTAAAAAACATTGATTACTCTTTGAAATTTGTATACTATACCAATATTTATATAAGTAAGGTTTTTCAATCACGATGAGATCTAATATATTTTGCTCCAACATTTATATAAAAAAATATTATTGACAAAAGTAAAATGTTATAAGCTTAAAAATCACTCACATCATTTTCCGAAAGTTGTATTCTACAACAAAACTCTAAATGAGAGTTTTCAATTAAAACAAGAAGTAAAATATTTTTATCGCATACCTCTTACCCAATTAAATTATATATTGCTCCGAAATCTATGGAAAAAAATCAATTTTGATGAAAGAAAAAAATTATAGTTAAGCTTTAAAAATACACTCATCACTCTTTGGATTTTGTATCTAAAATCAAAACTCATATAAATAAGAATTTTCAATTAAAATGAAAGCTATTGGATACTCCTCATCCGATTAAAATTATGTTTTGCTTTGAAATCTTGGTTAAAAAAAAAAAATAATTTTTGACAAATATAAAATGCTATAAGTTTCAAAAACACACTCATCACTCTCTCGAAGTTGTATCTAACACCAAAACTCATATAATAAGGATATTCAATTGAAACGAGAACCAAAATATTTTTACTCCATACCTTTTGTCCGATTAAAATTATATTTTACTCCGAAATATAAGTTAAAAATTATTTTTAACTAACGCAAAGCGTTATAACCTTCAAAAACACACTCATTACTCTCTGAAAGTTGTATCCTACCCAAAACTCATATAAAAAAGAATTTTCAAATAAAACAAGAGATAAAATATTTTTATCGCATACCCTTCACCTAATTAAACTTATGTTCTACTCTAAAATCTACATAAAAATCATTTTTGATAAAAATAAAATGCTATAAATTTCAAAAACACATTCATCTCTCTCTAAAAGTTCTATCCTACACCAAAACTCATATAAATAAGGATTTTCAATTAAAATGATAGCTAAAATATTTTTTCTGCATACTCCTCACCAAATTAAAATTATATTTTGCGCTAAATCTATGTAAACTGTTATAAACTTCAAAAGCATACTCATCACTCTTTTGAAGTTGTATCCAACGCCAAAATTTATACAAATAAGATTTTTCATTTAAAACAAGAGGAAAAAAAAATACTTTTATCGTATACCCATTGCTCGATTAAATATTATATTTTCTTTCGAAATCTATATTAAAAATTATTTTTTACTAAAGCAAAATGTTATAAGACTCAAAATCACACTCATCACTTTGAGGAAGTTGTATCATACACCAATACTCATATGAATAAGGATTTTTCATTTAGGACGAGAGCTACTACATATCCATTACCAAAATAAATTATATTTTGCTCCAAAATTTATGTAAAAGATATTATTGACGAAAGCAACATGTTATAAGCTTAAAACACACTCATCACTTTTCGAAAGTTGTATCTTACGACAAAACTCATATAAATAAGAATTTTCAATTAAAACTAAAGATAAAATCTTTTTATCATATATCCCTCACCCGACTAAAATTATATTTTGCTCTGAAATTTACGTAAAAAATCATCTTTGACTAATAGCAAAATGTTATAAAGTTGCAAAACTCACTCATGACCTTTGGAAGTTGTATCGTAGACCAAATCTCGTATAAATAACGATTTTCAATTAAAAGGAGAGCTAAAATATTTTCATTAGATATCCCTCACAATATTAAAAATACATTTTCTTCTAAAATTTATTTAAAAAATTATTCTTGACTAAAGCAAAATGTTATAAACCTCAAAAAGATACTCATCACTCTTCAAAAGTTGTATCCTACACCAAAACTCATATACTATAAATTTTCAATTAAAATGAGAGCTAAATATTTTTACTGCAAACCTCTCACCATATTAAAATTATATTTTGCTCTAAAATCTACGTAAAAAGTTATTTTTGATAAAAACAAAATGCTATAAACTTCAAAAACACATTCATCACTCTTTAAAAGTTGTATCCAACAACAAAACTCATATAAATTGTCACATGAGTAAACACGTGAAGTAACTTGTTAGAGTAGTTAGTAGTTGAGTTAATTGTAAAGAATAGTTAGTTAGGAGGCTAATTGTTGTTATATTTAATGGTTGCAACCAGCTGTAAATAGGTTAAGAAAAACCCAATTCAATCAAAATGAGTCTTTGAGACTGAGAGAGCATATTCAGAGTACATTCATTGCTCTCTGGTCACAATTTTCATCCTGTGAAGTTTTTCCATTCTCTTCCTGAATGCTTCACCACTTCAACATGGTGCGGTGAGCATGGAAGGAAGAAATCAATGAGGAATTGAACTTCAAAAAGGATGAATCGATAGAAACTTCGTTGAATTTCATTATTGTAGTTTTTTCCCTTCTTTTTCTGAATCTTCTCTCATTCTTCGTCTACTTTCTTTCTCTTCTACTATTTTCTTCTCTTACTTTGAGACTCCAACAATAGAGACTAATGAGATCTGTGTTGTCTGAACAAGATTCAAGATTCAGGTAACCATTTCCGATTAGCGAGTCTTGGGAAGAAGATTACGCAATTAATTGTGAATTTCAACGTCAGTCACAAATGGCATCAGAGGCGAATCCAACAATCGATCTGCAAACGCTGAGAAGTCTTCTGAGTCAGCTAAATCAGATACAGTCAAATTCAAATAGGAACCAGCAGAATCCAGCATTAGATCTGGCAAGTCCGTATTTCTTGCATCCTGGGGAAAGTTCAGGAACAACCCTAATTCCTATTGCATTAGAGCACAACAATTATCAAGTTTGGGAGAGAGCAATGTGGAGAGCCTTGAGAGGAAAGAACAAGATCAGGTTCATAGATGGTTCACTTCAGCGACCAACACAGGAAGATCCATTGTTTGATGCGTGGGAAAGATGCAACACATTTGTGGTTTCTTGGATCAGTCACTCGTTAAGTCTTAACATAGCTAAAAGTGTCATATGGATCAACTCGGCGGAAGAACTATGGAGAGAACTGAAACAACGCTACTGCCAAGGAGACATGTACAAGATTGCTGAACTGGAAGAAGAGATGTATGCAAGCAAGCAAGGAGAATTATCTGTGGCAGATTATTACACACAATTGAAAATAATCTGGGAAGAATTAGAGAACTTTCGCCCTGTACCAAACTTTTCAAGATGCATTGATAGGTGCACTTGCGAGCTAAGTATCATGAGGAATTACAGAGAAGAATCCCAAGTGGTAAGGTTCTTGAGAGGATTAAGTGATCAATTCGCCACTGTGAGATTACAACTCATGCTGATGAATCCCATGCCGAAGTTAGAATCTGTGTTTGCCTCCGTTTTGCAGCAAGAAAGACAACTAAACATGCCTAAAACTCTGGACAGCAATGCACTAATGGTGAATGGAAGAAGCAGTAGTGCGAATTCAAGAAGTGAGGTCAATATTGGAAATATGAGAGGCAGAGGTAGAGGCAGAGGGGGCAGAGGCAGAGGGGGAAGAGGTCAAAAATAGTGTACCTACTGTGGAAAGTTAGGCCACTTAATTGATGTATGTTACAAGAAGCATGGATATCCTCCCAATCTCAAGAACAATCAAAGCTCATTTAACAACATAGTTGCTGAAGATGATGATGAAGACAGCAACATGCAGGTGCAGTCCCAAAAAGGGATGGATGATAGGTCTGAGCCTCATTTTACTTTAGAGCAGAGGAAAGCATTGCTTGCTCTCCTGCAAAACCAAGAATCTCAGCCAAGGCATAGCATCAATCAGATTAGCACCACCACCCTCCTATCCAAACAAAGGTATATCCTACATCATGTCACTCTCTGTTTTTAGCCCAAGGTCCTGGGTCATTGACTCAAGTGCCACAAATCATGTAGCTTACTCACATAAATCCTTCCACAGAATTTATAAAATTAACCCTGTGATCATTAACATGCCTGATGGAACTAGAACAATCGCAACACTAGCAGGAAATGTCATTTTTCATAACAATTTACAACTGTTTAATGTGTTTTACATTCCAACTTTTAAATTAAATTTGATATCGGTTTCAAAATTAACTTTGGATTCTGAATGTCAACTGATTTTTGATGAAAATGGTTGTGTAATCCAGGAAAAGAAAACATTGAAGACAGTTGGTGTAGCTGAACAGAGAAGTGGATTGTATACTTTTGAAAATCTTCAACCTATTGCAGCTACATCAAATTCAGCATGCATCAATACACACACATCACACTCATCATATCCTGACCATTCTATATTGTGGCATCTTAGGTTAGGGCATTTTCCGAATCATAGAATAAAGGTGATGCAAAAGGCATACACTGATTTACAATTTTCTAGTTGTAATAAGCCATGCGACTCTTGTCACTATGCAAAGCGAAAAAGAAATTTCTTTGTACCAAGAATTACACAGAGTAAGAACAGATTTGATGTTGTGCATATTGACATTTGGGGTCCAATAAATACTGTATCATTTTCTGGTTTTAAGTACTTCTTAACGATAGTGGAAGATAAAAGTAGATTCACTTGGATTTATTTCATGAAAGGAAAAAGTGAAGCTGCTGAATTAGTTAAAAGTTTTGTCAAATTAATTGAAACCCAATTTGGTATCACTATCAAAAAGATTAGAACGGACAATGGACCCGAATTCAAACTTGATGCTTTCTATGCATTAAAGGGAATCATACATCAAACATCATGCGTTGAAACGCCTCAACAAAATGGAATAGTTGAGAGGAAACATCAGCATATTCTAGAAATAACAAGAGCATTGATGTTTCACTCCAACTTGCCCAAAAAATTTTGGAATTATGCTGTGGCACATTCAGTTCACTTGATGAATAGAATTCCCAGCAGTATTTTAAAAAACGTCTCACCATATCAATTATTATATGATAAACAGCCGGATATTTCATATCTAAAAATCTTTGGATGTTTGGTGTATGCATCTACACTAGTGAATCATAGAAGCAAATTGGATAAGAGGGCCAGAAAGTGTGTCTATCTTGGTATAAAGGAAGGAGTTAAAGGACATTTATTGTATGACCTTAGTAGTAGAAATATCTTCATTTCAAGGAACACAATTTTCTATGAATTTGTTTTACCTTTTACAATACAGGAAACTGTACAAAATGAGAAAGTTGAGATTGAAACACACCCAGATTTTTGCATACATGATTTGCATACATTTGAGGATCCCTTGTGCACTGAAATTCAACAATCACACACACAACCAGGATCACAACAGCAAATTGCATCTAGGTCCCCATCCTTAGATCATGCACCATGAACATCCTTTCATACCAATATTCCTATTGCATCACACACTTCCATTATGCAACTTTTAAGAAAGTCCACTAGGGAGACAAGATACCTTGTGATTTTCAATGCATGACTACTTCATCAGCTCTATTAGCTACACCAGATTCCAGCACAACTCATTCTTCACAATGTCTTCATGAAAATTTTTTTGAATACTAGTTTGACATTATTCATGATTTAAAACAAAATTTCTTTGAACATTCCACCCTGCTATTGTTTGAATCCGCCATACCAGATTCAGCTTTACCACTCATTCCATTATGTTCATCCTCCATTGCATTTGTCAATCAAGCCACTTTTCAGCCAAAACACACTGAACCCAAATGCTATGCTGAAGCTGTCACTGATCCAAAATGGCAAGAAGCAATCAATGTGGAGTTAAATGCTCTAAAAGAAAATAAGACTTGGACTCTAACACCTCTTCCAGTTGGAAAAAGGACTGTAGGCTGCAGATGGGTGTTTAAATTGAAGCTCAATGCTGATGGAACGGTGGAACGCCACAAGGCTAGATTAGTGGCACAGGGCTTCACCCAGATGGCTGGAGTGGATTATCTTGAAACATTTCGCCCAGTTGTGAAGATGACAACCCTTCGAATCTTACTTGCCGTAGCAGCAGTCAAAGGCTGGTTCGTGCATCAATTGGATGTCAACACGGCCTTTTTACATGGGGATCTTTTTGAAGAGGTCTATATGAAGCCTCCTCCTGGACTGTTCCTCTCTGAGCCGGGACTGGTATGCAAGTTAGATCGTTCCCTTTAAGGCTTAAAACAAGCCAGCAGGTAGTAGAACACTAAGCTCACTTCCACTCTTCTCTCGATTGGTTACTGTCAGTCTCGAAGTGACTATAGCCTTTTCACCAAATCTACAAAATCTGGTTTCACAGTTATACTAGTATATGTTGATGACCTAATTGTTTCAGGGGATGACATGGCAGAGATCAGCTTCATCAAACAGCATTTGCATCTTTTGTTTAAGATCAAAGACATTGGTGAACTCAAGTTCTTTCTTGGCTTGGAGGTGATTCGAAGCAAGAGGGGGATCATGGTGAATCAAAAGAAATATTGCCTCGATCTCTTGGAGGATTATAACCTGCTAAATGCCAAGCCAGCAGCAACACCAATGGACTACACCATCAAATTGACCAAGAATTCTGGAAATCCGTTGCAGTCTAATACAGAGTATAGGAAGCTGATTGGAAAACTGATCTATTTGACCAATACTAGGCTAGAAATTGGATATGCTGTTGGGAGACTAAGTCAATATCTGGATTGTCCCACAGACATGCACTTTGAAGTAGCATTGAGAGTTTTAAGATACTTAAGAGGAACACCAACCAAAGGGCTGATGTTTGCAGCTGACACAGATCTAACACCAACTAGTTTTTCGGACAGCGATTGGGGCACTTGTTCAGATACAAGGATATCAACCTCAGGCTACTGTTTTTTCATTGGCACTTCAATTGTGTCCTGGAAAAGTAAGAAACAAAGTACAGTCGCCAACTCTTCATGTGAGGCTGAATATAGAGCTCTAGCAATGGCTACACGGGAGGCACAGTGGATCACTTATGTGCTACAAGATCTGAGAATAAGGCTTGAAAGACCCATAGGAATATACTGTGATAGCCAATCTGCATTGCATATTGCCGCTAATCCCGTATTCCATGAGAGAACCAAACATATAGAGATGGATTGTCACATTGTGAGAGACAAATGGCAAGAGCAAGTCACAAAGTTGCTACCCATCTCTACCCACAATCAAGTGGCAGACATATTGACAAAAGCATTGGCTCCTAATCAGTTTCAACAATGTTTGAGCAAGTTGAGAATGATGGAGAGCATCGATTCTAGCTTGAGAGGGGGTGTCACATGAGTAAACACGTGAAGTAACTTGTTAGAGTAGTTAGTAGTTGAGTTAATTGTAAATAATAGTTAGTTAGGAGGCTAATTGTTGTTATATTTAATGGTTACAACCAGCTGTAAATAGTTTAAGAAAAATCCAATTCAATCAAAATGAGTCTTTGAGACAGAGAAAGTACATTCAGAGTACATTCATTGCTCTCTGGTCACAATTTCCATCCTGTGAAGTTCTTCCATTCTCTTCCTGAATGCTTCACCACTTCAACATAAATAAAAATTTTTAAGTAAAGTGAGAGCCAAAATATTTTTATCGTATACCTCTTGTCCGATTAAAATTATATTTTTCTTCAAAATCAACGTTAAAAAGCTATGTAAAATATTATAAGCTTCAAAAACAAATTCATCATTTTCTGGAAGTTGTATCCTATACAAATACCTATATAAATAAGGATTTTCAATTAGGATAAAAGCTAAAATATTTTTACTATTTACCTATTATCATAATAAAATTATATTTATCTCTGAAATTTATGTAAAAAAAATATTATTGACAAAACAAAATCTTATAAGCTTAAATAACACATTTATCACCTTTTGTATGTTGTATTCTACATCAAAATTCATATAAATAAGGATTTTCAATTAAAATAAGAGCTAAAATAGTTTTACCACATACCTCTCATCCAATTAAAAATTTATTTTGCTCTAAAATCTAGGTTAAATCATTTTTTATAAAAGAAAAATGTTATAATAAAACTTCAAAAACACAAGCTTCGAAAGTTGTATCTTAGATCAAAACTCATATAAATAAGTATTTTTAATTAAAATGAGAGTTAACAATATTTTTATCGGATGCCCTCATCAAATTAAAACTATGTTGTGCTTTGAAATCGTAAAAAAAATCATTTTGGACGAAAGCAAATTGCTATAAGCTTCAAAAACACACTCACCACACTCCGGAAGTTGTATCCTACACTAAAAATCATATAAATAACGATTTTTCAATTAAAATGAGAGCCAAAAGATTTTTACCACATACCTCTCACCAGATTAAAATTATATTTTGCTTCAAAAGCTACAAAAAAAAAAAAAAAAAAAATTTTTAACAAAAGCAAAATGCTATAAGCTTTAAAAACACGCTTATCACTCTTTTGAAGTTGTATCTAACACCAAAATTCATATATATAAGAATTTTCAATTAAAATAAGAGCTAAAATATTTTTACCGCATACCCTTATCCGATTAAAATTATCTTTTGCTTTAAAATATGGCCAAAAAAAATTTGGATATGAATTTTTTTTTTTGTGTTTTATAGAAGCCTTGGTGGTGGAGGACAGCTACGCAGCATGCATGAAGGATGTCTTCACGCTTCCTACCAATCCGAATGGGCTACTCGCTGGAAAGGCTTGCACAGCTCTACATTCGGAAAGTAGTTAGACTCCACAGTGTACCAACCAGCATTGTATCCGCAAAGACCCAAGATTCACATTACGATTTTGGGGTGCATTTCAGAAGGCGTTAGTAACCCACCTGCACCTAAGCACGACTTGTCATCCCCAAACTGATGTACAATCAAAGTGAAGCATCCAAATCCTAGAGGACATGCTAAGAGCTTGCGCATGAGACCAAAATGGGAGCTGGGATAGATATCTATCACTAGTAGAGTTTGCATATAACAATAGATAAATGTGAATATATCTATTTGTTATTTTTGCTTTCATTTCTAATGTGTTATTCGCTTAACTATCATAGATAATGCCGATAAAGTCAAATATAACTCATGCTTAACCCGCGCGCTTAACTCACCCTACAGGCTCATATTAATATACATAATATATAGTTTAGAGTCTTAGAGTTTAACCAAATGGTAACACCTGACGACTGGGATTGGTCGACATGCCGGAAATTGGGTCATTATAATTTGGTATTAGAGCAGTTCGTTTTTTGTAAAGTCTGAGGACTGGACTGACTATGCTTCACTGCATATAATTTTATCTGTTTCATGTTATTTATTTGAAAGTCTTTTGCATGATCATTAGTAGTACTTTATTGCTTTCTAGTTTAGTTATTTATTTTGCTATTTTATATTTATTTTGAAAAATGTCTCATGTATTACTCACTGAGCCTGAAAAATCAAAAGAAAAGAAAAGAAATAGTAAAATGCATGAGACTTGAGTTATATATTATGAGTTATTCTGATTACTCAAAATGTGGTGGCATTATCTTTGACTCTGAATGCATGAACTGAACAGTACATAATTGATAGTGAAGTCAAGAATGTTAGTTCATGAAGTACAGGAACTTAGAGAGATATTATAGATTCTCTAAAGTAAGTAAGAAATTAATTCTTGAAGCAAAACAAACAACAAAAAGAAAAAAAAATAAAGAACAAGGTCCAAGGCTTTGAGCATCAATGGTTAGAACTCAAAAGAGTTCCCTAGTTAAGTGCTTGTGGTGTTGTTGTGTCAAGTTAAGCTTGAGGACAAAAAACTTAGAGTCATGGCTAGGCTCAAGGTGCAAAGTACCAAAGGAAAAGAAAAGAAAAAGTTGTGTTCAAGTATCAATTAGGGTCTAAAGAAGAGAATCCATAATATCATCCGAGTTCTAGTTCTGAAGGATATCAATATCTCTGAGCTTCAAAGAATAGTGAGATGCCAAACCTATTCAGAATTATAGTGTCGTTAGCCTCACTCAATGATTGGACATGAGCTTAAATGAACACTCAAGTCTTAGGTGTTTTCTCTTCTCAGTCCTATATTGTTTTAGTTGCTTGAGGACAAGCAACAGTTCAAGTTTGGTGTTGTGATGCGTAAGCATCTTTACCCTATTTTCTGCTTATTTTTAGTTATAATTTATTAAGTTTTATTATATTTTAGTGTTAAAATCTTCTTTGGATGCTACTTTGAGTTGTTTTAGTGTTTTAATTATTTAAGGAGAAATTCGGATCAATTTGGCAGAGTTTTGTGCAAGAAATAGAAGAATTGGAGCTGCCCACTGGGGCACTAAATGCCAAGTTGGTGTTTAGCGCCAGGCAATCCGAATTCAAATCCCATCAAAGGAGCACTTTTAGTGGATTTAGCTTTTGATTACTATCTTATCTTTTATTTTTGTAATTTTTATTTACAAACAAAATCTTTTAGGTCTGAAATTTATTATTTTATTTTAGTTTCAAATCAAATTAGGTTAGATATAAAAGGAAAAAGATTCATCCTTTAAGGGAATCTTCTCTCTTCCGCACGTTTCACTTTTCAGAACCCTTGTTTTCTCTGTAAGTCATGAACCACTAAACCTCCTTGGTTAAGGTTAGGAGCTCTGTTTATTTCTATGGATTAAGACTATTGCTTTTCTATTTTAATTAATGTACTGATTCAGTTTCAAAGATTACTTTTGTTCTTAATTTCATAAATCTGGGTGGAACAAGAATATGACCCTTATTCTAGACACGTTCTTGTGATCTTTGGGAGAGGTCTCTCACCTGAACACAACTTAAAAGTAAATTTCTCCTAAATTTCTAATTGCTTGAACTAATCTGGATACGTGACATATAATCCGTTTAGCCTTGGGTAATTAAGGTTTTGTGGTCATAAATTATATTTGAACTTAACCATCTAATCAGAATCAAGTGACCAAGAAATTAGCAGTTGATGAAGGTTAGAGGAGACTAACTCACTAAGAGATTAGGGTTAAGTCAAGTACGGTTTTCCATGAAATGAATCTTGCATAATTAAGATAGTTGGTAAGAAAACTTAATCCGGAAAAGTAAACATCTCTGATACCTTGATCGTTTCTCTCATTGATTTCTACACCAAACTCATTACTTGCTTTCTTTACTCTTGATTTACTGTTTAATGCTTTTGAAAACCACCAAACCAATTCTTCTGTTACCTAACTAAACCAATCAGTCGACCATTGTTGCTCAATCCATCAGTTCTCATGGGATCAACCCTCACTCACCTGAGATATTACTTGGATGACCCGGTGCACTTGCCGATTCAGTTGTGAATATTCAAAATTTCACACCAAGTTTTTAGCGCCGTTGTCGGGGACTAACAGTGATTGACAACTACTAGTTGTCTGATTACTTAGATTAGGTATTATGTAGTTTTATTTGTGTATTTATTTTTCTTTAAATTTTCGAATTTAGTTTTATTTATTTTTCCTTAATTTTTAATTTTAATTTTGGTATCGTGTTAGTGATTTTTCTTTTTTTTTAATTTTCAAAATAATAGTATTATTCCTTGCTTAATTTTTGAATTATTAGTTTAATTCCTCTTAAGTATTTTTGAACTCTTGTTTTCTCTATAAGTCATGAGCCGCTAAACCATTTTGGTTAAGATTAGGAACTCTGTTTATTTCTATGGATTGAGATGATTATTTTTCTATTTTAATTAATGTATTGATTCAGTTTCAAGGATTGTTTCGTTCTTCATCTTATGAATCTGGGTAGAACGATAGTATAATCCTTATTCTATATGTGTTCTTGTGATTCTTGAAAGAGTTATCTCGCTTGAACAACAGCTAGAAAGCAAATTCTTCCTAAATTGCTAATTACTTGAACTAATCGAGATACGTGACATATAATCTCTTAGCTTTGGGTAATTAGGATTTCTGTGGCCATAAACTAGAATTGCTCTTAACCCTTTAATCTATATTAAGTGACCAAGACATTGGCGATTGATTGGGTTAGAAGGAGACTAAATCACTAAGACATGGTACATTTTGCCATGAAATGAATCTTGCATGATCAAAATAGTTGGTAAGAAAACTTAATCCGGATGAACAAACAACTCCGATTAACTATTTTCTCTCATAGATTTCACACCATTTTTATTGTTTGCTTTCCAATTTTTTGAATTTACTATTTAATGTATTTTACAACCCTCAAATCACAGCTTTCTTCTTGCCTAACTTAGTGATTCATTCGACCATTATTGCTCAGTCCATCAATCCTCGTGGGATCGACCCTCACTCACCTGAGGTATTACTTGGTATGACCCGGTGCACTTGCCGGTTAGTTTGTGGGTATTCGAAATCCCGCACCAAGTTTTTGGCACCGTTGTTGAAGATTGACTGTGATTGACAATTACCAGTTGTCTGATTGCTTAGATTAGGCATTTTTGTTTTTTTTATTGTTTTCAATTTTGTTTTCTTTCTTTTTATTATCAAAAATTAAGTTTTCTCTCATTAAAAAAAATTTTGCCTTAATTTTTAAAATTAAGTTTGGTGTCACCTAGTATTTTATTTTCAAAATTTTCGAAAATATTAGTGTTTGTCTTGTTTAATTTTCGAATCATTTAGCTTATCTTATTAGTTGGTTTCGAATTTTCCCTAGTTATTTGCTTAGTAGCTTTCGAATTCTATTGCTTTATTTATTTAGTTTATTTTAATTTATTTCTTTTACATAGGATATCTCACTGGGAATTCTCTATACTCTGACATAGAGATTTCCACCTTTTTTTGTTTTCTGTTTGTTTATGAGCAGGAACAAGAATAAAAAACCCCTTCTTGATTTTGACCCTGAACCGGAGAGGACCTTGAAGTGACTTTTGCAACAAGCAAGAGCTTACAATGTCGGTGAGAATCTCAGGGACACTTTTGAGAAGGAAGCTGAAGAGCCCACCATGGATTCCAATGCTAATGTTGAGAATTCGAATGGTAATGAGCAGCCTAGATAGATGCTTGGCTCATACATTGCTCCCACCCCTAATTTCTATGATAACAGTATTGTGGTACCTCTATAAGTGCAAACAACTTTGAGCTAAAGCCACAGTTGATTACTCTGGTGCAACAAAACTGTCAGTTTCATGGACTCCCGCAAGAAGACCCAAATTTGTTCATTTCTAATTTTCTGCATATATATGATACTGTGAAGATTGATGGAGTGAATTCGGATGTCTATAAGTTGATGCTCTTCCCATTTGCTGTGAGGGATAGAGCAAAGCAGTGACTTGATACTTAGCCCAAGGAGAGCTTGGACACTTGGGACAAGGTGGTCAACAAGTTCCTGACCAAGTTTTTCCCTCCCCAGAAGCTGATTAAGCTGAGGATGGATGTTTAGACTTTCAGGCAAAGAGATGGTGAGTCCCTCTATGAAGCCTGGGAGAGATACAAGTCAATGATCAGGAGATGCCCTCCTGACATGTTCTCAGACTGGATCAGGCTACAGATCTTCTATGACAGACTCTCAGAGATGACCAAAATATCTCTGAACAATTCTGTAGGTGGCTTTCTGCATATGAAGAAGACCTCTGAAGAGGTTAATGGGTTGATTGAGATGGTTCCAACAACCAATACATGTACACTTCTGAGAGGAATCCTGTAAAGAAAGGAGTCATGGAGCTGGATACCTTGGATGCTATTCTTGCTCAGAACAGGGCCATGTCTCAACAGATTAGCATGATCACTCATCACTTGAGTGGAATGCAAGTCTCAACTGTTAATACTCAAGATGCTCCTTATGACATGAGTAGTGGATTCAACCAAGGGGAGACTTACAGTTATGCTCAACCCGCTCCTGAACAGGTTAACTATATGGGCAATTCCTCTAGAAATACCAGTAATGATCCTTACTCTAACACATTTAATCAGGGATGGAGGAATCACCTAATTTTTGGGTAGAGAGAGCAACCCTAAATGCCTCAGCCAAATTTTAACAACAACTCTCAAGGCAATTTCAATCAAAATAAATTCAACAACAGTCAGTTCTAACCCTTTCAGCAGCAACAAGTGACTTTCCAGCCTCAGAACACTACAGACCTGGCTTCTATAGTTGCAGAACTCTCCAAGAACACTCAGAGTTTCATGCAGGAGACGAGAGCTTCAATTCGGACCATGAAAGTACAAGTGGGTCAATTGAGCAAGAAAATACTTGAGAGGCTTCCTAACACTCTTCCTGGTGACAACAATGGTAAATCCAAAAGAAGAATGCAAGGCATCACAATGGCTGGTGAATCTATGTCAGAGGAAGTGCAAATTGCTAAGGGATCAGAAGAAATAGAGGCTCCAGAGAAGGCTAATGGTGCCATAGCACACGCCCTATCCAAGGCATCCGAACATAAGCCGAAGTCACCATACCCTCAGAAGCTCCAAAAGGAGGCCAAGGACGGGCAATTCTCGCAGTTCTTGGAAGTCATCAAAAAGTTGCAGATCAATATTCCTTTTGCTGAGGTACTGGAGTATTTGCCTCAATATGTTGAGTTCATGAGGAATCATATGCTTTTTTTTAGTACTAGAAATATACAAAAACTGAATATCAAATACAAACCAAGATGATGAAGAAAGACACTCAATGTGTAATATTTGATTTCTGAATCATTCTGCTTGAGTTTCCCTAAATCTAGTTCTTCTTCTTATATCCAAAAACCAAGCTAATGTTAGCCATTGCAGCAAAATATTTTGCACTGAATACACGATGCTTTCCTTTATTTGTGCAGTTGTAATTCCTTCTTTAAAGGATGATACTTTCCTTTCTTCTAGCAGTATCACACCTCCATAATAACTTCAAATCTTGCTATTAATGAATGATTTTTTCTAAATTAAATAAGCATTAATATCATTCCCAAATCTAAAGACTTTATAGCACAATCAATTATATCATAATAATTTAATTATTGAATTTAAACTAATGTTTGTCATCACAATAAATTGTAAAATTTTATTCTAACTCAACAATCTCCTCCTTGATGGCAAATATTTTAAAATAGAGAGCTTTCAACGAAATAGAATAAAAGTAGAAAAACTTCCCTTTCATATGCAGAATAATTTCTCCATAAAACCAGAGATTAAAGTTCCCCCTGAATTGATGCTATGGACTCTATCTTGAGCTAAAATATCAGGGTGCAGCAAAAACACAAGCCAACACTTACAATGATAGTTATATAATATGGTGATTAAGAGATTGTAGTTAATAAACCAAGTCTTAAACTAAAACAAACTTTAATAACTCAGTAACCAAGTCTTTGAACATAAAAAATGACTAAACCAACAATATTTCTCTCCTTTATTTCTATTACTCCCTCTTTTGTCATCAAGGGAGCAAATGAAGACCTGCAAGAACTTGTCAAAGAATAAAAAACTAAAGCAAATTGTTTGGTTATATAATCATCCAAAATATCTTAAAAACAAAATATAACAGTAAATTAATGACTAGAGTCACTAAGCATCAGAACTGGCTCAACGCTCGACTTTCTCAGCATCTTCATCATTAGAAAAATGTGCTTCGAGGTAAGATCATCAATGTACTGGTTCAGGATGTCAATTCTTCCCTTGGTTTTTTGTAGATTAGACTCAACAATTCCATCTCGGTGCCTTTGCTCGGCCTAATAGGCTTGTTGTGCTTCCACATGATTCCCAAACTCCTGAGCCAAGTCTCTCACTATACTAGTGAGCTCAGTGAACTTGGAGTTGCTTGAGGATTGAGAGGCCTTCAAGCTACCATCCCCTCCTGCAACTAACTGTCTTTTACCTCTTGCACTTGCATTGGTTTTCTTGGCAATGTTTTCCCTTTCAAAAATGAAGAACATTCCTCATAAACTTCATTGGAGAAATCAATATTGTGAAGTTCAAAGATTTTAGTGAGGAACATTACATAGGGTAGAGCAGTGTTGCGGAAGCTAGTGACGCATTCATGCATGTGACGAATCATGATATAATAGAACAATCTTGATTTTGTTGATCAGGGAAAAATATTGAGGGTATCATAGAAGAAGACTTTTTGACAAGAGCCACTTTGAGGAAGAATTATGTGATTGACGATCCCATGAAGCTGAGCATGAATGGCACCTAAAGCTCGGTGAGATGGCTTAACGCTATCACAAGAGGGAATATCGACACAGATACTTCCAATAGCATCAGTTAGGTATACATTGAGTTCTTTGTCCCATTTAACAGAAGTGTATACTTGAACACCAAAGCCAAAGAAACTAAGAGCTTGATTAAGGCTAGGACGATCAATAACAATATTTTTTTCTTTTACAGTTGAAATAATTCTTTCTTTGTGAAAATCTATGTTTGCATAAAACATTTTTACCAGCTGAGAAAAAATAGGACACTTAACATAAAAAATTAGAAGCTAGCCTTGGTAGTAAAAAATATATTTGAAAACCAATTCTTTCAAGGTAAGTTTCTCTAAATTAACCAGTTTGGTAGGACATAGAGAACGTTTGAAAATATCTTCTTTAAAGAACATCTAGTTCATGAAAAAACAAAAACAGAGATCATCAAAGGATTTTCTAAGAAGCCAGAATAGA
Organism: Arachis ipaensis; assembly: GCF_000816755.2. Taxonomy (NCBI): domain Eukaryota; kingdom Viridiplantae; phylum Streptophyta; class Magnoliopsida; order Fabales; family Fabaceae; genus Arachis; species Arachis ipaensis. The sequence goes on along the minus strand of NC_029793.2, from coordinate 40,373,668 downwards.
ATGACTTGTAAGCTAGAGGATTCATAGACATAGGAGTTCGGATAGAATGTAAAACAAAATTGAGAATACATACCACGGTTGAGAGGAGGAGAGGGGGTTCGCTCATGGTCAGTAGGCTTACGCATGGGCCTCTTGCCTCGTGAGGAGGAATGAGGTGGAGAAGTAGCAACACGTCAGGTTGAGGTCTTGGTGCAAGCCATGGACAGGGGGAGAGGAACTAGGGTTTTGGTGCATGGAGAAGGAAAGGATGAAGTGTTGTTGTGAGAGTGATGCGGAGAGTTTGAGAGAAAGAGTTTTCTCTTGGTTGCCATTATATAAGAAAAGAAAAAGAGGGTATATAAAAATTAGAAGCAAAAGCTGATTGGTGAGTAAGGGAAGAGGTGCACAATAAGTGTATATGTAAAATTTAAATGCAGACATAATGGGGAGAAACCAGTTCTATATTGAAAAGAAAAAGAAAGATATGATATAAAAGAAGTAAATGTATGTGATATGAAAGAGGAAAGATATGATTTGCAGGAGACAAAATAATTTTAATGAGATATGATGATATGAGTCATAAAAGGATATATTTTGAGAAAAAAATTTAAATCAAAATATATTCAGAACAAAATTAAACTCCAAAACAAATTTTGTAAATGCAATTATCAATAAAACATAGTACAAATGATCTAGATCATAAGCTCAATCTTTTTTCAGAGGATAATAAGCCAGTACCATCATTTGCAAATAAATCTCCTATCTACCTGTAAAACAAAACTAGAAAAGTGATGTTAGACTAGCAAATCAAGTTAAATCAGAAGAACACATGATTTCTAGAGCAGTTCTAAGCTTGCAAAACCTCTCTTCAACTAATGGTTTGGTAAAAATACCAGCTAGCTAATCCTCAGACTTAACAAATTGAATATCAATAATTTCATTGTGGACATATTCTCTAATAGAGTGATATTTAACTTTAATATGTTTTGTTCTAGAGTACAACATTGAGTTTTTAGAAATGTTAATGGCACTCATGTTGTCACACATCAAAAGAATATTAGATACATTCAACTTGTAGTCAACTAATTGAGTTTTTAACCAAAGAAGTTAACAACAGCAAAGAGAGGCAGAGATATACTCAGCTTTAGTAATGGACAACGCCATTGTTCCTTGTTTCTTGCTAGTTCATACATTTAAATAATTTCTAATGGTGAAACAAATACTATTGGTTTCTCTCATATCTACTCTATCACCTGCAAAATCAGTATATAGATATCCAATTAAATTAAATAAGTCAGATTTAGGATAACATTACCTGTAAATTGTGGTGCCAAGGATTTATCGAATGATTTTCTTCACCGCATTTAAGTGAGACTCTTTAGGTTGGGTTTGAAATCTTGAACACAACTCATACTAAAGATTATGTCAAGTATTGAGGCTGTTAAATACATTACTGACCGATCATTTTTCGGTATCTTGTCTCATCAACATCCTTTGCATTATCATCTTTGTCAAGTTTAGCGGAAGGATGCATATGGGTGCTCATCGGATTAGCAAACTCCATTCCAAACTTGTTTACCAACTCCTTAGTATACTTTTATTGATGAACAAAAATTTCTTCTTTCATTTGTTTTATTTGTA
>NC_029793.2:40357988-40371945 GCF_000816755.2 Arachis ipaensis | reverse complement strand
CATTAAGCTACTATATTCTACACAAAGAGATTCATCAGCAGATCTGAAAACAATAATATCATCAACATATACTTATACTAAAATAAAATTGTCATTGGAATTATTTATAAAAAAATAGTGTCCGTTGTATCCCTTTGAAAATTATTTTTAAGCAAAAAGAAACTAAGTCTCTCATAGCAAGCTCTAGGAGCTTCTCTCAATCCGTAAAGAGCCTTAACTAGTTTGAAAACATGATTAGAAAATTTTTCATTTTCAAAATTAGGGAGTTGTTCAACATAGACCTCACTATCTATAATTCCATTAAAAAATGCATATTTTATATCCATTTGAAACAATTTAAATTGTGACATAAGCTAGTAGCAGTCTAATAACCTCCATTCTGACCACTGGAGCAAACAATTCATCAAAATCGATTCCTTCTTCTTGGTTAAATCCTTGGGCCAAAAGGCGAGCTTTGTTTCTAGCTATTGCTCTATTTTCTCCTAACTGTTTTTTGAAAATCTATCTAGTTCCAATCACTTCCTTTCTAATTAGTCTAGGCACCAGTGTCCATACTTGATTTTTCTCAAATTGTTGGAGCTCTTCTTCCATTACTTTCATCTAAAATGGATCATCAAGAGCCTCTTCAATATTGTTAGGCTCAACAGTTGATATAAATGGCATGTTGTTGTTGATCTTGTAATTTTTTCCATTGATGGATCTCCAATAATGAATTTATAAGGATAGTTCAGATGAGATCTCCATTTTCTGGGTTTAATTTGAGTGTTTGTTGTTTCAGAGTCAGTGGCTTCATTATTACTTTCTGTTGTAGTGGTTTCGGCAGGCATAGTAGGAGATGAAATGGAATTGTATCCTGCAGAATGCTCTTGAACAACTTCTGGAACAGAAACTTGTTCTGGACTGGTAGTGACTTGTATAACCTCAATGCTTAGAATATCTACACAATCATCTTTAGAAACACTAGAAGAAATATTAGTATAAGAAAAAGTAACATATATAGTCTCCTCTACAGTTTTAGTGATTTTGATATAAATCCTAGAGACCTTGCTAGAAGTGGAGTAACAAACAAAAATGCCCTCATATGATTTTGAATCAAAATTTTTCAGGTTTTTTTTCGATATTTAAAACAAAACATTTTGTTCCAAAGACATGAAAATAGTACAAAGTAGGAGGATTTGCTTTCCATAGCTCATAAGGTGTCTTTTTTGTAAGACCCCGGATTTTTAGAAATTAAATAGTAAGTTATTTATAATTTGATATTTGTTGATAATTTTATTTAAAGAAAATTATTTTTTCTAAAAGTAATTAAATTAAATTTTATGATACTTTGAGTTTAAAATCTAGTAGGATTTATAAAATTTTCTAAATTGATAGACCAAGGATTAACCATTCTAAATTTGAACTTCATTTAAGCGATTGTCACTGGTCAATAGGTTGCAGCATATATAATGCCGGATTCATATCCTGACACTTACTTAAATAAACTAGTGAGTGTAACACCCTTTATTTTCGAAAAATTTAATTATGAATAAATTACGTTTTATTTTATTAAATTGAGCTTTTTATTAGAGAAATTATTTTTATTGAAGGTATTTAAATTCATTTTTATGATAATGAGTTTAAATTTATCAAGAATCTTATTTTATTTAATTAGATATTTTGCTTAATTACAATCAAGATATAGGTAATTAAAATTAGTGAAAATTTTATAATTTAATTCGAATACATAGAATTTAGTTCAATTTTATAAACTAACAGAAAATTAATTTATTTATCCCTAATTTTAAATTAGAGTACTTAATTAAAAATAATTTGTAAGTTGAAAAAAATAAATAGTATTCTTAAAGTTAATTATATTGGATTAAATTTGGTTTTGAATTAATACTCTACGCAAACCTTAATCCCCAAAACAAACCCTAATTTGACACACTATAACCCTAACACCCTAGCCCTAGCCGCCAAAGCCCCTCTTTTTTCTAATACACACAACAGTAGCGGCAGAAAAACAAAAAAAAAAAGAAAGGGGAGAATGGAACATGAAGAAGAAGAGAAAAGGAGAGGAAGGGAGTCTCCGCGCCCTGCTCTACTGTCACTGCCGTTACGTGGAGCCCCCGCCATCATCACGCGAACTAGAGGGTGATGGAGACGAAGACGGAGAAGAGTGTGCCCGAGAGAGGAGAAGAAGCTACTGTCGTCGAGGGCTCCATCATCGCCGCTGAAGGTCCTGACCGTCGTGATCGTTGTACCTCCCATCATTGCCACTGCCGAGGAGCTCGAAGAGAGAGAATGTGTTTGTGCAGAGAGAGAAACACAACGAGGGAGGAGGAGATTGCCTCAGTCACTGCCAAGCCATCGCTGGCGGGGTTGGGTCTACCGTCGTCATCGCCATCGAGCTGTGCGCCGCCATTGTCGTCAGGATCACCACTCTATTTCTGTTGCAACGTGTCATTGTCTCTGTCCATCTCTGGTCTTGGTGCGGGAATTTGGAATTCTCACAGCTTAACCAGCAAGTGCACCGGGTCATCCAAGTAATACCTCAGGTGAGTGAGGGTCGATCCCACGAGGATTCTCAGACTGAGCAACAATGGCTATCTAATTAGCTTAGTTAGGCAAACAAAAAGGGTTTTGATGGTTAGAAATGCATAAAGCAATAAACAAGAGAATAAGGAAATCAAATAAAAGGTTTGGTGTAAAAACAGTGAGACAAAACAGTTAAGACTTTGGAGATGTTTACTTTTCCGGATTAAAAATTCTTACTAACTATTTTAACAATGTATGATTCATTCCATGGCAAACTGTAAATGTCTAAACCCTAATCTCTTAGTGATTTAGCCTCCTCTAACCTTCATTAACCACCACTCTCGTGGTCACTTAATTCCGATTAGATGGTTAAGTTCAAAAACTAGTTTATGGCCACAAAAACCCTAATTACCCAGAGCTAACAGGATTATATGTCACATATCCCAATTAGTTCATGTAATTAGCAATTTAGGAGGAATTTGTTTTCAAGCTGTTATTCAAGTGAGATAACTCTCTCGAGAATCATAAGAACTCATGTAGAATAAGGGTCATACTCTCGTTTCACCCAGATTCATAAGATTAGGAACGAAAACAATCTTTGAAATTGAATCAATACATTAATTAAAATAGAAAAGCAATAGTCTTAATCCATAAAAATAAACAGAGCTTCTATCCTTAACCAAAGAGGTTTAGTTGCTCATGACTTACAGAGAAACTAGGGTTCTGAAAAGTGCGGCTGTCTGGTCCAAGATCGTGCTCTAAAAGGTGGATCTTATTCCTTATATACTAACCTAATTTGATTTGAAAATAAAATAAAATAATAAATCCCAAGACTAAAAGATATTGTTTGTAAATAAAAATTACAAAAAAAAATAAAATAAAATTAATAAATGCTAAATCCACTTGAGATGCTCCAAGAGTGGGCCTTCAAATTCGAATTCAGGCTTGTTGGCATTAAACGCCATATTGGGCGTTTAACGCCCCCAAAGGGAGTGGCCACGAACATGCTGCTGGCGCAAAACGCCAGCTTGGTGTTTAGCGCCCCAAGGGGAGTGTGTCAGCTTTTTTGTTTTTGCACTAAAATCAAGTAAAACTAAATAAAATCTAACTAAAACCAACTAGAAAATGATAAGAAAAAGGGTATAAGATGCTCACGCATCACAACACCAAATTTAAACTGTTGCTTGTCCTCAAGCAACCAGAACAATATAGGACCAAGAAGAGAAAAATGCCTAAGACTTGAGTTGTCCTTTAAGCTCAGGTCTGGTTACTGAATGGGACTATTAATACTCTAACTCTGAATAGCTTTGGCATCTCACTATCCTTTGAAGCATCAGAAATATTAGTATCCTTCAAAACTAGAACTCGGATGATATTATAGATTCTCTTCTTTAGGCTCTAATTGATTCTTGAACACAACTTTTTCTTTTCTTTGGTGCTTTGCACCTTGAGCCTAGTTGTGACTCTAGGTGTTTTGTCCTCAAGCTTAACTTGATACAAGAACACCACAAGCACTTAACTGGGGACCCTTTGAATTCTAATTTTTCTTTCTATTTCTCCTAGACAGTGGTGCTCAGAGCCTTAGGCATACTCTGTAACAGTAGTAGATCACAACTTTAGGTGTTCAGTCTCAAGGATTACTTGACACTTTCACACCACAAGCATATGGTTAGGGAGAATCACTCTTTTGAGCTTTAGATCAGTTTTGACCCTCCTAACCATTGATGCTCAAAGCCTTTGACTTTTTTCTTTTGATTTTTCTTTTTACTTCTTTTTGCTGTTTGTTTTGCTTTAAAAATCAATCTCTTTCTTATTTCAGAGAATCAATAATACTTCCCTATGTTCCTGTACTTCAAGAACCACTATTTTTAACTCCAATATCAAATATGTACAGTTAATTCATACATTCAGAAATAGAGATAGTGCCACCACATCAAAGTAACTAGAAAAACTCAATATGTGTATAACTCAATTCTCATGTATTTTACTACTCCTTTTTTTCTTGTGATATTTCTTTTTAAACTCAGTGAACGATACATGAGATATCTTAAAAAAATAAACATAAAGTGCTAAAATAAACAACTAAGCTAGAAAGCAAGGAAATCCTACTACTGATCATGCAAACTTAGAATAGAAAACAGAAAATAGAATGAAATACTGGAAAACAGAAATAAGATAAGGGAGGGAAGAATGAAACTCAAGCACCTCAGTCGTGGTGGCTGCTGCTCCCTCCGGGGAATCCTCTCTAACGCTTCAGCTCTTGTATGTCGCTCCCATGCCTCCTCTGTTCCTCCATCATTTGGCGGAGGAGAGCAAAGTGGTTCTGATGCTCTATCTTTAGCTGATCCACAGAAGATGTTAGCTCCCCTATGGATGTGGTCAACCTAAGACATCTTCGGGAGATCTTGTAGAGGTGGTGGAACTGGCTCCTGATGTGGTCCAAGCCTGAGTTCTCTAGCATGAACATGCTCCATACCCTTCTTAATGATCGGTCTCTCAACATCAATCGGGATATCTCCATCAATGTAAGCTCCAGCTGCTGCACATGAGCAGTGGGAAAGCCAGCCTCGCAGAGGTGGAGGACTTGTCAGTTATCCTGTAGAACTCCTGAGGGATCACCTCATGCACCTCCACCTCGTTGCTGAGCATGATACACTGAATCATCACTATTCGCTCGACGTAACCTCAGAACGGTTACTCGTAGGGAGGATGGAGCATTGGATGAACTCCAACCATCCTCGAGCAACTAGCTTGAGGTCATGCCTACCCAGCTGGTACGGCTGACCCCTAGAATCCTCCTTTACTGAACTTCAGGGAGGTAAATGTCAGCAAGAACCTGATCTAACCTCTGGTCAATGTTGACCTTCCGATTGTATGAATGAGGGTCCTCTCAAGATGGTGGTAACTGCAGTGCCACCCTCACACTTTCCGGGCTGAAATCCATGATATGTCCTCTGACCATGGTGCGCCAGTTCTTTAGCTCCAGGTTCACACCTCGGATGTGCTTGTATGTAACCCAATCATTGGCATAGAACTCCCGCACCAACAATGCTCCAACCTCAGTTATGGGGTTAGTCAGAACTTCCCAAACCCATCTCAGAATCTAGTACCGGATCTCCGGGTACTCCTCCGGTTTCAGATCGAAGCGAACTTTGAGAATTGCCTTCTTTTGGTGTACCACCTCATAAAGGTGATCCTCATGTGTCTTGGAAAGGAACCGGGTGAAGTCCCACGGGTCGGAGGTGGTAGCTTTCTCTTTCCTCTTTCTTGAGGAGGATTCTCTGGTCTTGGGTACCATGAAGATAGTAGAACAAAAAAAAAGCAAAGCGTCCAATACCAAACTTAAAAGGTTTACTCGTCCCCGAGCAAAGTGTGGAAAGAAAATAAGGAAACAAAAATAAAAGAGAAATAAAAGAGATAGAAAAGAATGGTGGAGAAGGCATCGACCTTGGTGAGGATGGAAGAGGAAAAGGAGAATTGGGGTGTGTAAAGGGGAAGAGTAAGTAAGGAAGGAGATATGAATTAGGGGTGTGGTGAAAGTAAAAGGGAAGTGGGGTATTTATAAGTGGGGAAGGGAAGTGGTTCGGTTATGAGGGAAGGGGGAATTGAATTTGAATTTGGATTTTTGGGAGGAAAGATGGATGGGATAGATGAGAGTGGATTGGGTGGAGTGGGAGGTGAGTTGAGAGAATCAAGGGAAGTGATGGGTGATGGAATGGATGAATGTGGATGGAAAAGTGGGTTAGGAGGAGAGAGAATGGATAAGTTTGAATGGGTAAAAGTGGTTAGGAGTTAGGGTTTATCCATTGGCCAAAACTTCCCCTTGAAATTCGAAAATGCATCCTAAATGTTAAACGCCGGTTCTGGCATTTAACACCAGCAGGGGATCAAACCTCTTTTCTTTTTTTTTTTGAAATAAACCGGGGACGAGCACCCCTGGCGCCAAACATCAGGGTTGGCATTTAGCTCCCCAAGGGGGGTGCTAAGATATGAAGTAAACGCCCATGCTTCTGCCCTCTTCCTGGTGTTAAACACCTTCCTGGCATTTAACGCCAGCTCATCTGCTCCTCTTCTGGCGCTAAACACCCTCCCTGGCGTTTAGCGCTTCAAGCATGTTTTCTCCAGGGCATTCTGTTCTTCTGTTTGAATCTTTCTATCTCTGTTCTAAGTGTTGTACATGACCACAAACATTAGAAAACCTAGGAAAACTACTCTAAAGATCAATGAAAGATAAAATAAAATAAAACTGAAATAAACTAAAGGATACTTATGGTTGGGTTGTGGTGTACCAAATTGTGATTACACTTTTCACAACTCCGCACAACTAACCAGCAAGTGCACTGGGTCGTTCAAGTAATACCTTACGTGAGTAAGGGTCGATCCTACGGAAATTGTCGGCTTGAAGCAAGCTACGGCTATTTTGTAAATCTTAGTCAGGAGATTAATGATAAGAGTGATTGTATTTATGAAAAATAAATAACATGAAATAAATAGTACTTGTGATTCAGTAATGAGAAACAGGTTGAAGTTCCGGAGATGCTCTGTCATCTGAATCTCTGCTTTCCTACTGTCTTCTTCTCCAAACACGCATGGCTTCCTTCAATGGCAAGCTGTATGATCCTCTCGGATGAAAAATACCAGGTACGATCTCTGCACGGCTAATCAACTGTCAGATTTCTCGTCTCGGATCAAAAATACCAGGTACAGCTACCGCACGGCTAATCATCTGTCGGTTTCCACTAGCGTCAGAATAGGACCCTTGTCCTTTTGCACACTGTCATTGCGCCCAACAATTGCAGGTTTGAAGCTCATCACAGTTATCCCTTCCCAGATCCTACTCGGAATACCACAGACAAGGTTTAGACTTTTCGGATCCCAGGAATGCTACTAATTGGTTCTAGCCTATACCACGAAGATACTAACCTGACGGACTCGGTCCATGTATTAGATACCCAAGAGATACGCACTCAAGCTGTCGCCCAATGACTACGTTGAGCTCAGATAGAACGAAAGTGGTTGTCAGGAACGCATTCATAGAATTGAGAATAATGATGATTGTCACGGATCATATCATTGTCCAGATTGAAGTACAAGTGAATATCTTAGAACAGAATCAAGCGTGATTGAATAGAAAATAGTCGTAATTGCATTACTCCATTGAAACACAGCAGAGCTCCTCACCCCCCACCTATGGGGTTTAGAGACTCATGCCGTAGAAAATACAATATGAAGTGTAAAAAATATCATAAGGTACAAAATGAATCTTTAAAAGTAGTTTTTATACTAAACTAGTAACTTAGGTTTACAGAAAATGAGTAACTAAGTGCAGATAGTGCAGAAATCCACTTCTGGGACCCACTTGGTGCGTGCATGGGCTGATCTTTCAAGCTTTCACGTGCATATGCCCAAAGTTGGCGTTAAACGCCACCCTGGGTGCCAGAATGGGCATTTAACGCCAAAAAAGATGCCAGTTCTGGCATTTTACGCCAGAAAGTTTTAGGCTGACTTTGAACGCCAGTTTAGGCCATCAAATCTTGGGAAAAGTATGAAATATTATATATTTCTGGAAAGCCCAAGATGTCTACTTTCCAACACAACTAATATCGCACCAATTGGGCCTCTGTAGCTCCAGAAAATCTATTTCGAGTGCAAGAGGGTCAGAATCCAACAGCATCTGCAGTCCTTTTTCAGCCTCTGAATCAGATTTTTGCTCAGGTCCCTCAATTTCAGCCAGAAAATACCTGAAATTACAGAAAAACACATAAACTCATAGTAAAGTCCAGAAATGTGATTTTTGAATAAAAACTAAAAAAAATATAATAAAAAGTAACTAAAACATACTGAAAACTCTGTAACAACAATGCCAAAAAGGGCATAAATTATCTGTTCATTAGGTTGCCTCCTAACAAGTGCTTCTTTACCGTCACTAGCTTGATGGTCAGCTCCTCTAAGGAGGAGGATCATAGGGGCTCAGATCTTCACCCATCATTGTGAACTTCTTTCCTGTGCTCTCATAAATTAACTCAACCGCCAGTTTGTAACCTATTTCTGGCATTTAACTCCACTTTGCAACCTGTTTCTGGCGTTTAACTCCAGAATAGGGCAAGAAGCTGGCATTGAATGCCAGTTTGCGTCATCTAAACTCAGGCAAAATATGAACTAGTATATATTGCTGGAAAGCCCTGGATGTCTACTTTCCAAAGCAATTGAGAGCGTGCCATTTGAATTTCTGTAGCTCTAGAAAATCCAGTTTGAGTGCAAGAGGGTCAGAATCCAACAGCATCTGCAGTCCTTTTTCAGCCTCTGAATCAGATTTTTGCTCAGGTCCCTCAATTTCAGCCAGAAAATACCTGAAATCATAGAAAAATACAAAACTCATAGTAAAGTCCAGAAATGTTATTTTTGAATAAAAAATAATAAAAATATAATAAAAAGTAACTAAAACATACTAAAAACTCTGTAAAAATAATGCCAAAAAGGGTATAAATTATCCGCTCATCACAACACCAAACTTAAATTGTTGCTTGTCCCCAAGAAACTAAAAATAAAATAGGATAAAAAGAAGAGAATATAAAATGAATTCCAAATATCAATGAAGCTCATTTCTAATTAGATGAGCAGGACTTGTAGCCTTTTTATTTCTGAACAGTTTTGGCATCTCACTTTATCCTTTGAAGTTCAGAATGATTGGCATCTATAGGAACTCAGAATTCAGATAGTGTTATTGATTCTCCTAGTTCAGTATGTTGATTCTTGAACACAACTACTTTATGAGTCTTGGCCGTGATCCTAAGCATTTTGTCTTCCAGTATTACCACCGGATACATAAATGCCACAGACACATAACTGGGTGAACCTTTTCAGATTGTGACTCAGCTTTGCTAGAGTCCCCAGTTAGAGGTGCCCAGAGCTCTTAAGCACACTCTTTTTGCTTTGGACCACGACTTTAACCACTCAGTCTCAAGCTCTTCACTTGGACCTTCATGCCACAAGCACATGGTTAGGGACAGCTTGATTTAGCCGCTTAGGCCAGGATTTTATTCCTTTGGGCCCTCCTATCCATTAATGCTCAAAGCCTTGGATCCTCTTTACCCTTGCCTTTTAGTTTAAAGGGTTATTGGCTTTTTCTGCTTGCTTTCTCTTTTTCTTTCTTTTTCTTTTATTTTTCGCCACATTTTTTTGCAAGCTTTGTATTCACTGCTTTTTCTTGCTTCAAGAGTCAATTTTATGATTTTTTAGATTATCAATATCATTTCTCCTTTTTCATTATTCTTTCAAGAGTCAACAATTTTAACATTCATAAATAACAATATAAAAAATATGCATTGTTCAAGCATTCATTCAGAAAACAAAAAGTATTGCCACCACATCAAAATAATTAGATTATTTTCAAGATATAATTTGAAATTCATGTACTTCTTGTTCTTTTGCAAATAAAAATATTATTCATTTAAGAAAGGTGAGGGATTCATGGGATCATTCATAGCTTTAAGGCATAAAATAAACATAAAAGCAGACAAATAACAATAAGAGAAAGGAATTTAAAGACATAAAAATAAATGACTCTAATACTAATGCTTATGTAACTCTTAAAATAGGTTTCTAGTAATAAAAGTTATCACAGAGTTAGGACTCAACAACCTTGATTTTGAGGGGTAGGTGCTCCTTCAATCTGTGAGACATCCAACTCTTCAAGGGACAGCTTCTGGCGCTTTAGTTCCTGTAGTTCACGCCCTTGCTTCTCTTGTTCTCTGAGCAGTTTGCAGAGCATGCTGTTCTGATTCTACTGCTCTTCTTTGAGTTGATCCATGGATTCTTTCAGCTTGTTGACAGATGCTTCTAAGCGGGCCCAATAGTCAAATTGAGGAATTTCTAGGAGGAGCTCATGCGCCCTCCTCTTGATGAGGTTGTCTTGAACTTGAGGTCCATCCATTACCCTTTTAGTGATTGGGTGTTCAACTGGGATATACTCATCCACACCTATCTGTACCCCCAGATCTTTACATAACAGACTGATCAAGCTTGGGTAAGCCAATTTGGCTTCAGTGGATTCCTTGTTTGCAAATAAGTAAATTTCACAAGGAATTAACTGATGAACCTCCACTTCCTTTTCCAGCATAATATAGTGAATCATCACTGCTCTTTTGACAGTGACTTCAGAGCGGTTACTGGTGGGAAGTATAGATTGCCCAATGAAATCCAGCCAGCGCCTAGCAACTGGCTTGAGGTCTCCTCTCTTCAGTTGGTTTGGGACACCTTTTGAATTGGTTATCCACTTGGTTCCAGGGAAGCATATGTCCTCTAAAACTTGATCCAGCTTTTTATCTTTAGCCATTCTCCTATTAAAGGATTCTGGATCATCCTGTAGTTGAGGAAGTTTGAAGACTTCTCTCACTTTGTCAAGATGGAAGTAGATAATCTTCCCTCTGACCATGGTTCGAAAAGTATGGAAGGCAGTTCCCTCCATTCTTTGCTTATCTGTCAGCCACAAATTTGTATAGAATTCCTGGATCATGTTTCTTCCCACATTCATCTCAGGATTAGCTAGGATTTTCCAGCCTCTGTTTCAAATCTGCTCTTGGATCTCTGGATATTCTTCTTCTTTCAGATCGAACTTGACTTCCGGGATCACTGATCTTCTACACACAATTTTGAAGTAATGATCTGCATGTTCTTTGGTGCAGAATCTCTCATGCATCCATTGTGGTTTTGGATTATTTTTTTTCTTGTCTCTTGGAGTGGTTTATTTTCCTTTAGGGGCCATGATCTTGGTCAATGATCATGGAAAATCACACCAAACTTAGAGGTTTGCTTGTCCTCAAGCAAAAGTAAAGAAAGAAGATGAATAAATGGAGAGAAAGATTTGAATGATGGAGGAAAGGGGATGGCCGAATGTATAAATAGAGGGGAGGGAGGGAATGGTTTTGAGATTTTAGAAAAAGATATGATTGATAAAAGATAAACATGATATGAAAAAGATGAGATTCTTTTCAAAAATTTAAAAGATGGGAAAAATATATAAGGAGGTTAAATCTGAATTTTTGTTTATGCATCTAAGAAATAAAAGATAATATGAATGAGTTAAAAAGATTTGAAAAGAAATTGGAAAGATGAATGAGTTTTTGAAAAAGAATTGAAAAGAATTGAAAGAGAATTGAAAGAATTTATAAGGTTATGAAATTTTTGTGAATGGAAATTAAAAATGAATGTTTGTAATGTTTGGATGCAAAAAATTTTGAAATAAAACAAGAAGATTTGAAAAAAAAATTGAATTGGAAACGAAAATACCTCTCCCCTAGCTGTTCTGGCATTTAACGCCCATCTGGTGGCCATTTTGGGCGTTTAACGCCCAACCAGATACCCTAGCTGGCGTTAAACGCCAGAAATCCTTTCTTACTGGGCGTTTTTCTAAATGCCCAGGATGCTGTTGTTTCTGGCATTAAACGCCCAGAATGCTGCCCATTCTGGCGTTTAACACCCAGAATGATACGTTTACTGGCGTTAAACGCCCAGAATGATAGCCATTCTGGCGTTTAACGCCCAATTTGCCTCTTCACTGGCGTTTTAACGCCAGTGAGCTCTTTTTCTCTATGATTCTTCTGTTTTATGTTCTGAACCTTCATTTCCTTGACTTTTTCACTGATAAGCATTAACAAACATAATTAACAAAATTAAATAAACTTATATAATTGCTATAAACATCTAATAATGGCTGGGTTGCCTCCCAGTAAGCGCTTCTTTACTGTCTTTAGCTGGACTTTACTGAGCTTTTTTAATTTAGTCTCAGCTTTGAGCATTCTTGCTCAACATTGCCTTCAAGATAATGTTTAATTCTCTGTCCATTAACAATAAACTTTTTGTCAGAATCAATATCTTGAAGCTCTACATAACCATATGGTGACACACTTGTAATCACATATGGTCCCCTTCACTGGGATTTCAACTTCCCAGGGAACAATCTGAGCCTAGAGTTAAACAGCAGGACCTTCTGTCCTGCCTCAAAGACTCTAGAAGATAGCCTTTTGTCATGTCATCTTTTTGCTTTCTCTTTATAAATTTTATTATTTTCGAAAGCACTTAGTCTAAACTCTTCCAGCTCATTCAATTGGAGTAATCTTTTCTCTCCGGCTACCTTAGCATCAAGGTTTAGGAACCTGGTTGCCCAGTAGGCTTTGTGTTCTAGCTCTACTGGCAGATGACAGGCTTTGCCATACACAAGCTGGTATGGAAAGGTTCCTATAGGAGTCTTGAATGCCGTTCTGTATGCCCACAGAGCATCATCCAGACTGCTTGCCCAATCCTTTCTACGGGTACTTACAGTCCATTCCAGGATTTGTTTTAGTTCTCCATTCGAGACTTCAGCCTGTCAATTTGTCTGTGGATGATATGGAGTTGCCACTTTGTGGTTAATTCCATATCGGAGCAGAGTAGAGTCAAGCTGTTTATTGCAGAAATAAGTGCCACCATCACTGATCAGTATCCTAGGGACACCGAACCTGCTGAAGATACGCTTCTAGAGGAAATTTATTACGGTCTTAGTATCATTAGTGGGCATTGCAATTGCCTCCACCCATTTAGATACATAGTCTACTGCCACCAGAATACAAGTGTTTGAGTACGATGGTGGGAAAGGCCCCATGAAGTCAATACCCCATACATCAAACAACTCAATCTCTAAGATCCCTTGTTGAGGCATGGCATAACCATGAGGTAGATTACCAGCTCTCTGACAACTGTCATAGTTACGTACAAACTCTCGGGAGTCTCTATAGAGAGTAGGCCAGTAGAAGCCACATTGGAGAACCTTGGTGGCTGTTCGCAAACCTCCAAAGTGTCCTCCATATTGTGATCCATGGCAATACCATAGGATCTTCTGTGTCTCTTCTGTAGGCACACATCTGTGGATTACTCTGTCTGCACACCTCTTAAAGAGATATGGTTCATCCCACAAGTAGTACTTTGCATTAGAAATCAACTTTTTCATTTGTTGCTTATTGTACTCTTTGGGTATGAATCTCACAGCTTTATAGTTTGCAATGTCTGCAAACCATGGTAATTCCTGAATGGCAAAGAGTTGCTCATCCAGAAAGGTTTCAGAGATCTCAGTAGGAGGGAGGGACGCCCCTGCTACTGGTTCTATCCGGGACAGGTGATCTGCTACCTGGTTCTCTGTCCCTTTTCTGTCTCTTATTTCTATATCAAACTCTTACAGAAGCAACACCCATCTGATGAGTCTGGGTTTTGAATCCTACTTTGTGAGGAGATATTTTATAGCAGCATGGTCAGTGTACACAATCACTTTTGATCCCACTAAATAAGATCTGAACTTGTCAATGGCATAAACCATTGCAAGCAACTGCTTTTCTGTGGTTGTGTAATTCTTCTACCCGTCATTTAAAACACGACTAGCATAATAAATGACATGCAGAAGCTTGTC
>NC_029793.2:40341564-40357040 GCF_000816755.2 Arachis ipaensis | reverse complement strand
TCTGCACACCTCTTAAAGAGATATGGTTCATCCCACAAGTAGTACTTTGCATTAGAAATCAACTTTTTCATTTGTTGCTTATTGTACTCTTTGGGTATGAATCTCACAGCTTTATAGTTTGCAATGTCTGCAAACCATGGTAATTCCTGAATGGCAAAGAGTTGCTCATCCAGAAAGGTTTCAGAGATCTCAGTAGGAGGGAGGGACGCCCCTGCTACTGGTTCTATCCGGGACAGGTGATCTGCTACCTGGTTCTCTGTCCCTTTTCTGTCTCTTATTTCTATATCAAACTCTTACAGAAGCAACACCCATCTGATGAGTCTGGGTTTTGAATCCTACTTTGTGAGGAGATATTTTATAGCAGCATGGTCAGTGTACACAATCACTTTTGATCCCACTAAATAAGATCTGAACTTGTCAATGGCATAAACCATTGCAAGCAACTGCTTTTCTGTGGTTGTGTAATTCTTCTGTACGTCATTCAAAACACAACTAGCATAATAAATGACGTGCAGAAGCTTGTTATGCCTCTGTCCCAATACTGTACCAATGGCATAGTCACTGGCATCACACATCAGTTCGAATGGTAGTGTCCAGTCTGGTGCAGAAATAACTGGTGCTGTGACCAGTTTAGCTTTCAGAGTTTCAAACACCTGTAGACACTCCGTGTCAAAGACAAATGGCGTGTCAGCAGCTAGCAAATTGCTCAGAGGTTTTGCAATTTTTGAAAAATCCTTTATAAACCTCCTATAGAATCCTGCATGTCCCAGAAAGCTTTTGATTGCCTTAACATTGGCAGGTGGTGGTAATTTTTCAATTACCTCTACTTTAGCTTTATCCACCTCTATTCCTTTGTTCGAACTTTTGTGCCCAAGGACAATTCCTTCAGTCACCATAAAGTGACATTTCTACCAGTTTAAAACCAGGTTAGTCTCTTGGAACCTTTCAGAACAAGTGCTAGATGATCAAGACAGGAGCTGAACGAGTCTCCAAATACTGAGAAGTCATCCATGAAGACTTCCAAAAATTTCTCTACCATATCAGAGAAAATAGAGAGCATGCACCTCTGAAAGGTTGCAGGTGCATTGCACAGACCAAATGGCATCCTTCTGTAGGCAAATACTCCAGATGGACATGTGAATGCTGTTTTCTCTTGGTCTTGAGGATCTACTGCAATTTGGTTGTAACCTGAATAACCATCCAAAAAGCAGTAGTATTCATAGCCTGCTAGTCTTTCTAGCATCTAGTCTATGAATGGTAAAAGAAAATGATCCTTTCTGGTGGCTGTATTGAGCCTTCTGTAGTCAATACACATACGCCACCCTGTAACTGTTCTTGTAGGAATTAGTTCATTCTTTTCATTATGAACCACTGTCATGCCTCTCTTCTTGGGGACAACTTGGACAGGGCTCACCCAGGGGCTATCAAAAATAGAATAAATAATCCCAGCCTCTAGTAACTTAGTGACCTCTTTCTGCACCACCTCCTTCATGGCTGGATTCAGCCGCCTCTATGGTTGAACCACTGGCTTAGCATCATCCTCCAATAGGATCTTGTGCATGCATCTAGCTGGGCTGATGCCCTTAAGATCACTTATGGACCACCCAAGAGTTGTCTTGTGTATCCTTAGCACCTGAAGTAGTGCTTTCTCTTCCTGTGGCTCTAAGGTAGAGCTTATGATCACAGGAAAAGTGTCATCTTCTCCTAGAAATGCATATTTCATGGAGGGTGGTAGTGGTTTGAGCTCAGGTTTAGGAGGCTTATCCTCTTCCTGAGGAGTTTTTAGAGGTTTTTCTGTTCTCTCTGGTTCCTCCAAATCAGGCTGAATATCTTTAAAAATGTCCTCTAGCTCTGATTCGAGACTCTCAGTCATATTGACCTCTTCCACCAAGGAATCAATAATATCAGCACTCAGGCAGTCTTTTGGTGTGTCTGGATGCTGCATAGCTTTGACAGCATTCAACTTAAACTCATCCTCATTGACTCTCAGGGTTATCTCCCCTTTTTGGACGTCAATAAGGGTTCGTTCAGTTGCTAGGAAAGGTCTTTCTAGAATAAGAGTTGCACTCTTATGCTCCTCTATTTCCAGCACTACAAAGTCAGTAGGGAAGGCAAATGGCCCAACCTTGACAATCATGTCCTCAATTATGCCTGATGGGATTTTAATGGAGCCATCAGCAAGTTGGAGGCATATCCGGGTTGGTTTAACTTCATCAGTCAAACCAAACTTTTTGATAGTAGATGCGGGTATTAGGTTGATACTTGCCTCAAGATCACATAGAGCTGTCTTGGTACAAGCACCCTCTAATGTGCATGGTATCATAAAGCTTTCGGGGTCTTTAAGCTTCTCTGGTAAGCTTTTCAAAATGACTGCACTGCATTCTTTAGTGAGGAAAACTTTTTCAGTTTTCCAATCCTTCTTATGACTTAAGATCTCTTTCATGAACTTAGCATAAGAGGGTATTTGCTCAAGTGCCTCTGCAAACGAAATCTTTATTTCAAGAGTCCTGAGATAGTCTGCAAAGTGGGTAAATTGTTTATCCTGTTCCGCTTGGTGGAGTTTCTGAGGATAATGCATTTTGGCTTTGTATTCTTCAACCTTAGTTGCTACAGGTTTATTTCCTACATAACTGGTTGGAGAAGCCTGCTTAAGGGGGTTGTTATCAGCACTTGCAGATGTCTGATCCCTTATTGGCGTTTGAACGCCAGAATTGGGGGCTGCCTGGGCGTTTAACGCCAGATTACCACCCTTTTCTGGCATTTGGATGCCAGAACTGGCCATCCCTTGGGCGTTTAACGCCACTTTCTTACCCTTTTCTGGCATTTGAACGCCAGAATCATTCCTCTCTGGGCTCTTAATGTCCTCAGAGGGATTTTGGGCAGTGGGTTGGTCATCCTCTGTCAGTTGTTCCCTTCTTGGCTTTCTGCTGCTTTGAGTTGAGACATTGAATGTCTTTCCACTTCTTAATTGAACAGCTTGGTATTCTTCTGTTATCTATTTAGATAGCTGCTGTCTTGTCTAATCTAATTGTGCTTCCATATTCTCGTTAGCATCTTTGGTTTCTTGCAGCATCTCTTTAAATTCTGCTAACTATTTTGTTATAATCAGTAATTGCTGATTGAGTTCAGTAACTTGTTCTTGAGGACTAAGTTCAGTGGATACTGCATTAGCTTCTTCTTTCATGGAGGACCCACTACTTAAGTATAGATATTGATTTCTAGCAATTGTATCAATGAGCTCTTGAGCCTCTTCAATTGTCTTTCTCATATGTATAGATCCACCAGCTGAGTGGTCTAAGGACATTTGGGCCTTTTCTGTAAGCCCATAGTAAAAGATGTCTAACTGTACCCATTCTGAAAACATTTCAGAGGGGCATTTACTTAGCATCCCTCTGTACCTCTCCCAGGCATTATAAAGGGATTCATTATCCTCTTGTTTAAAGCCTTGGATGTCCAGCCTTAGCTGTGTCATCCTTTTTGGAGGGAAATATTGATTTAGGAATTTGTCTGATAACTGTTTCCATGTTCCTATGCTTGCTGTGGGTTGGTTGTTTAACCACCTCTTAGCTTGATCTTTTATAGCAAATGAAAACAGTAATAATCTGTAGACATTCTGATCTACTTCGTTATCACGTACTGTGTCAGCAATTTGTAAGAACTATGCCAGAAACTCAGTAGGTTCTTCCTGTAGAAGATCGGAATACTGGAAATTTTACTGCACCATGATAATGAACTGAGGATTTAGCTCAAAACTGCTTGCTCTGATGGGAGGTATACAGATACTACTCCCATAGGAAGCATTAGTGGGGTTAGCATATGACCCCAGAGTCCTTCTGGACTGTTCATTTAAACTTAGGTTCATGATGGAGAAAATAAAATATATTTTTTTATTTTATTTAATCAAGGATAACCGAATTCAAAAGAAAAGAAAATAAAATAAAATAATTGGAACTAGAAAATAAGTTTCGAAAACTAAAAAAATAAAATAAAATATATTAACATAAATAATAAAAAAAATTCGAATACTAAAAGGGCTAATTAATTAAAAAGATTTGAAAAATTTTGAATATGATATTCGAAAATTGGAGAGAAAGAAAGTGGTTAGGGAGTTTTGAAAAAGATATGTCTTAAAATTAAAGATACTTGTAAAAATAAACAAATAAAAGGAAAGATTTGAAAAAGATATGATTTAAAAATTTGAAGATTGAAACCTTCTCAACAAGGAAACACCAAACTTAAAATTTTTCAATCAAAATAATAAAATAGTACAAGTAATTCGAAAATTATGAATAAGAAAAAAAAAGATTTTGAAAAATTTTATAAAGGATTTTCGAAAAATAATAAAAGAAATTTGAAAAAGAATTTGTTTTGAAAAAGATTTAAGAAGATAAATTTTTAAAATTGAAATTTTAACTTGCCTAACAAGAAACTATCAAATTTTAAAAATTTTGACTAAGTCAACCTAAGGAATTCGAAAATAATGAGCAAATAAAGGAAAAGATATTTTATTGAATTTTTGAATTTAATGAGAAAAGAGAAAAACAATAAAATGACACCAAACTTAGAATTTTTAGATCAAAACAAAGAAAGCAAACAGGAAAACTTTGAATGTCAAGATGAACACCAAGAACACTTTGAAGATCAAGATGAATACCAAGAACAAATTTTGGAACACCAAACTTAAAAAAAATTTATACTTTGGACAATAATAATTCGAAAATGCACAAGAAAAACAAGAAAAGACACAAAACAAGAAAAACTAAAGATCAAACAAGGAAAATAAACAAGAACAACTTGAAGATTAAGAAAGAACTAAGAACATATAATTCGAAAAATTGAAAGAAAAATAAAATCATGCAATTGACACCAAACTTAAAACATAAAACTAAACTCAAACAGAAGACTAAATTATGAGGTTATTGGTTTTAAAAATTTTTGAAAATAATTTAGAAAAAGAAAATAAGGATTTTAAAATTTTAACGAAAAACAATAATAGAAGACTCAATTTTAGTGACTCTAAACCAAAAAAAGATCAAATTTTCCTAATCTAAACAACAAAATAAACCGTCAGTTGTCCAAACTCTAACAATCCCCGGCAACGGCGCCAAAAACTTGGTGCACGAAATTGTGATTACACTTTTCACAACTCCGCACAACTAACCAGCAAGTGCACTGGGTCGTCCAAGTAATACCTTACGTGAGTAAGGGTCGATCCCACGGAGATTGTCGGCTTGAAGCAAGCTATGGTTATTTTGTAAATCTTAGTCAGGAGATTAATGATAAGAGTGATTGTATTTATGAAAAATAAATAACATGAAATAAATAGTACTTGTGATTCAGTAATGAGAAACAAGCTGAGGTTCTGGAGATGCTGTGTCATCTGAATCTCTGCTTTCCTACTGTCTTCTTCTCCAAACACGCATGACTTCCTTCAATGGCAAGCTGTATGATCCTCTCGGATGAAAAATACCAGGTACGATCTTTGCACGGCTAATCAACTGTCGGATTTCTCGTCTCGGATGAAAAATACCAGGTACAGCTACCGCACGGCTAATCATCTGTCGGTTCCCAATAGCGTCAGAATAGGACCCTTGTCCTTTTGCACATTGTCACTGCGCCCAACATTCGCAGGTTTGAAGCTTGTCACAGTCATCCCTTTCCAGATCCTACTCGGAATACCACAGACAAGGTTTAGACTTTCCGGGTCACAGGAATGCTGCCAATTGGTTCTAGCCTATACCACGAAGATACTAATCTTACGGACTTGGTCCATGTATTAGATACCCAAGAGATATGCACTCAAGCTATCGTCCAATGACTACGTTGAGCTCAGATAGAACGGAAGTGTTTGTCAGGCACGCATTTATAGAATTGAGAATAATGATGAGTGTCACGGATCATATCATTCTCCAGATTGAAGTACAAGTGAATATCTTAGAACAGAATCAAGCGTGATTGAATAGAAAACAGTAGTAATTGCATTAATCCATTGAAACACAGTAGAGCTCCTCACCCCCACCTATGGGGTTTAGAGACTCATGCCATAGAAAATACAATATGAAGTGTAAAAAATATCATAAGGTACAAAATGAATCTTTAAAAGTAGTTTTTATACTAAACTAGTAACTTAGATTTACAGAAAATGAGTAACTAAGTGCAGATAGTGCAGAAATCCACTTCTGGGACCCACTTGGTGCGTGCATGGGCTGATCTTTCAAGCTTTCACGTGCATATGCCCAAAGTTGGCGTTAAACGCCACCCTGGGTGCCAGAATGGGCGTTTAACGCCAAAAAAGATGCCAGTTCTGGCGTTTTACGCCAGAAAGTTTTAGGCTGACTTTGAACGCCAGTTTAGGCCATCAAATCTTGGGAAAAGTATGAAATATTATATATTTCTGGAAAGCCCAAGATGTCTACTTTCCAACACAACTAATATCGCACCAATTGGGCCTCTGTAGCTCCAGAAAATCTATTTCGAGTGCAAGAGGGTCAGAATCCAACAGCATCTGCAGTCCTTTTTCAGCCTCTGAATCAGATTTTTGCTCAGGTCCCTCAATTTCAGCCAGAAAATACCTGAAATTACAGAAAAACACATAAACTCATAGTAAAGTCCAGAAATGTGATTTTTGAATAAAAACTAAAAAAAATATAATAAAAAGTAACTAAAACATACTGAAAACTCTGTAACAACAATGCCAAAAAGGGCATAAATTATCTGTTCATTAGGTTGCCTCCTAACAAGTGCTTCTTTACCGTCACTAGCTTGATGGTCAGCTCCTCTAAGGAGGAGGATCATAGGGGCTCAGATCTTCACCCATCATTGTGAACTTCTTTCCTGTGCTCTCATAAATTAACTCAACATGCTCTAGAGAAGGGATCCTGTTCACAATATGTGGTACGATTGGACTTCTAGTAAACACCACCTTCATGCCAGGTGAGAATTCCTCAGTAGGAATCTTCTTGTTCCTCCATCCCTTAAGTACCTTCTTCTTGGGACCTCTTTCATCTTTAGTGGGTGATGAATGCCCAACACCAAACTTAGGTTTGATGTCAGGGGGGACGGTATGGCTTTCCACCAAGTGAGAAGGTGGTGGCACGAATTCTCACACTTCATACAACTGAACTAGAAAGTGCACTGGGTCGTCCAAGTAATACCTGAGCGAGTCAGGGTCGATTCCATGGGAATTATGTTTGAAGCAGGCTATAGTTATCTTTTAGATCTTAGTCAGGCGGATAGTGTAACACCCTAATTACCCTAAGTCTTACCTCTAGCAGTAAAGCAAAGGTTAATCAAAGGTTACGACAATCCTAAGGCTATATATATATATATAAGGAAATAATATATTCTAGAAGCCCGATGAAAGATTAAGCTCAAAAATAGAATTACAAAAGTGCGAAACGTTCACACGAAGCTAGTGCACAAGACACAAGGTATAGATGCAAGAGAATAGAATATATAGATATAAGAGTATAATAATCATAGGGAACTAGCCGCAGCTTGTGGAGTTTAAGCCGACTAGTTACAAACAGAAAAATACAGAGTTTTAGAGTTAAAATAGCTTATACAACTTATCTCTCAGGTAAGCCTCTAAGGCCATGAATTCTAAAACAAAAAGGGTGAGAGAAAGTGCTACAATAAAATAAAACAGAAATAAACCAAGAAGAAACCATACTATGCTCTGCCACCATCTCCGCAATTTCACCGAGGTGAATTACGACCTGCAATTTGAAAAATAACAACAAAGCATGGAATGAGAACCGGAGGTTCTCAGTATGGTAACAGTGCCCAATAATGTAAGATATAAGGATCCGGGACGCTGAAGGCAATTCTAGAACTTCACATCGAATACAGATATTCAAGCTTGGAATAAATTAAATAAATAAAGAACTTAAACCATAAATCGGGTTATCTGAACTTAGGGGAATTCTAACTAATACTAATCACACCACTGTATCCCACAGCCTTCGCCAACCTACCCTCCATGCGACCCCATCACCATCACCTACCTATCCTCCTCAGCACCAACAATCACAGATAATGCAAGCAAGTAAAACACAGATAGTATTCATATATAACAAGTAAATCAAGAAGAAAGTAGGCATTTTATATAATTAGGCAAACTCAAGTAATCAAAGCAAGCAAACATATAGAAGATGCATATGATGAATGTCTGTCCTATTGGCTGTGATATTACATGTCGATTATAGTGCCAAACCCGACACAAAATCCAGACAGCAACTCCCGGATTAGTCTCTCTGTTGCGAATACTTAGGAGGAACAATTCCGAGGAATGAGTGCCCTACCACCTTCTCCTTTCAGAGGGAAACGTTCCGAGGGAGAGTGCCCTACCACCTTCCTCTGGATGCCGCATGATTCCGTAGGTTAGTGCCCTACCACCTTACAACCAGAGAGAAACCCATGCTCAGGAGGAAAATTCTGAGGGATGAGTGCCCTACCACCTTCTCCTTTCAGAGGGAAACGTTCCGAGGGAGAGTGCCCTACCACCTTCCTCTGAATGCCGCATGATTCCATGGGTTAGTGCCCTACCACCTTGCAACTAGAGAGAAACCCATGCTCAGGAGGAAAATTCCGAGGGATGAGTGCCCTACCACCTTCTCTTTTCAGAGGGAAACATTCCGAGGGAGAGTGCCCTACCACCTTCCTCTTGAGCGATAAATATGAGCGAGAAGCCCAGCTTCAAGCCTCACATCCGAACGTAGGTGGGAGACTGCCATAGCTCCTATGACGGAGAAACGCATATCGTAATCACATTTTCAATCTTAGAGGCCACTGCTCATAGCACACTTCCGCTCATACTCATTCCATCAACCATAATCAACATTAGTCATCACCATTTCTCATCTCAATCCACTTTCAAATATCATTTCTCAACATTCCAAGGATATAGTGCCTGGCACACTTTCCACATCCAACAAGTCCATCGACCTCAAAGCATCACCAGTCATCACCATTTCTCATCTCAAATCACTTTTAAATACCATTTCTCAACATTCCAAGGATATAGTGCCTGGCACACTTTCCTTCAACATCCCTCAAGCTCATAATAACCATCATCAGTTCTTAATTCTATTCCAAACTCGTTAGTTTATCAGTTTCTCAATTGGTTGTCAATAATCACCAAGTTCACTACTCTTCCTTCTCTCTCAACCAAACTCATCCTCAATACACCAGAAACCTAAACCTCTGTTCTCTAACTTTTCAATGTAATACCCAAATAATTCCACCCAAGACCTTCTCTATCGTTAACACCCAAAAACAAGACAAAAAGTCTTAAATAGGTGTCACAGAAGTTTACAAGCTTGTTGGGAAGGTGAAACAGTTAAAAACAAGATTTTAATTGAAAAACAGGGCATGTGCGTATGCACAGGGGTGTGCGTGCTCACACCCAGGAGGATTTTTAAAAAGTGTGCGTACGCATAGAGGTGTGCGTACACACGGATAGTAAAAATTTTAACTCTATTCATCCGCACAAGATGTGCGAATGCCCTCAACAGAGTGCACCTTCTAACGTGTGCGTGCGCACAGGTTGCAAAACTTCGTTGGTTGTGTGTGCGCACAGGTCGTGCTAGCGCTCTCATCAGCAAGTCTTCCCGTGTGTGTGCGTGCGTACAAGGCTGTGCGTGCGCACAGGTTCAAAAACTCACAGGGGTGTGTGTGCGCATAAGGCTCTGCGTGTGCACACAAACCAGAAATCGCAAATTCTGCAACATGCACAGAATTCAGATTTTGACACCAAACTTTGAATAATCATAAATCTCTCTACAAAAATTCATTTCTTACAAAATTTATATCCATTTAAAGAGTTTTCAATGAACTTTAATTTAAAGCAATCTTCAACAAATTTTGAAAATTAAGGCTCAAGTTATGATCCGTCAAAGTTCACTAAAAATCCATTTTTACCAAAACCTTAAAAATTCAATTTACCACAACTCTAAACTTAAAACCAAATCAAAACCTACTCAACACAATACCAAATTCACTCTTGAATCCATACCAAACATTTCTCAACCATATCAACTAACCCTCATCAACAACACTAAATCACACATTCATCATCAACCTTCTTAATCATTAAATACCAACAATCATCATCAAATTCATATATTCCTCATACATAAATACTTCACTTACCACACATCATCATCATAATAGTCACCTAACGCCAACCTTACACACCATCAATAATCCACCAACCTTAACACAGCATCAACCACAAGATTCAAAATCCAAAATTATCATCAACATATATCATCACACATCACAATCATCAATATCCTTTATTCCAAACCATCACAAATATTTTACATTAACTTATTGCCTTAAATTCTCATAATCCTCATTATTCATAAATATAACTAATCACCATCAATACTCATCAACACCAATAATTTTCAACAATCATCATCAACCACAATAATCTAATACAACCACCAATTACATCAATTCACATCTAATTATTCATACGCCAATATCATTCAATCCTATCTTAGGGTCAACTAGCCTAAGTATCCAGAAATATTATGTAGAACCTATGCACAATTACTCAAGAGGGGGGGGTGAATTGAGTATTGCAACAACAATGAATCTTTTTGCGCACAAAAAATTTTTTGCAGGAGTTCCCCCTAAATATGTGCATTTGTTCCCTTAAAGGGCGTTTTTCAAAGAAAACGATTTAGATATCAAAAGTTTTTTTGCTTAGCGGAAGTCTTTTTGAAAACATTGTTTCGCAAACTTATTTCTCTTTTTTTCAAATCCTTAAACTTCTTCTTTTTCAAAAGTTTAAAATTTCAAATATCCTCAAACTTCTCTTCCCCCTTTTGACATTATCAAAAAGAAAGGAGTTTGAAATGTGTCATAGAAGCATGCATAAAACAATGAATTTTTTTAAGTTCAATATCTCTATTAATTTCAAGGATGAGATATTCCCCCTTTCAAAAAGAATTTGATTTCCTCTTTTTATATATAACAAGCATGCATAATTCCCCCTAAAGAAGTGAAATATATCAAGGCATGCACATTAACTTAAAATAGGGGTACCAAGCCTATTTTGAGTTATTCACCAAATAAGCATACAAGCATGATGCTCGTTAAGTGCACAATGAATGAAGTTGATGGCTTTATCATTCATTGCCACTTTCTTCCAATCATCGTCACTATATTCATCTTCTCCTTTCGGTACTTGCTTTGAGACGGAGACTTCTCCTTCTTTAGCGCTTGTTGTCTTTGTTGGAATGTGATTTCCATTCTCAATCACTTTCCAAATTCTCACATCTTGAGAACGGATCCAAATTCTCATCTTATTTTTCCAATAAGAGTAATTTGTTCCGCTAAAAAGAGGAGGTCTAGTGGTTGAGTTACCTTCACTAGTGT
This sequence comes from Arachis ipaensis, assembly GCF_000816755.2. NCBI lineage: Eukaryota > Viridiplantae > Streptophyta > Magnoliopsida > Fabales > Fabaceae > Arachis > Arachis ipaensis. The sequence continues at coordinate 40,345,649 of NC_029793.2, read as the reverse complement.
TGTTGTTGTTAAAGCTTGTGCTTGCCATGATCTTTTCCCTTAAATGGTTAAGTCTTTCAAAGGGTTAAGCTCTGATGCCACTTGTAGAACCTATACACAATTACTCAAGAGGGGGGGTGAATTGAGTATTGCAACAACAATGAATCTTTTTGCGAAAGTTAAAGACAATATACAAAAGTGTTATTGTACTAGTATTTTTCCAAGAGCTTAACTCAATTGCTAAGCATTTATAAGGAGCTTTTACTTTCCAATAGACACCAACTCAAATAAATTGATCAAGCTTTTCACCAATCGGACTTAAGCTATTCCTTAAGTACTTACGAAGCTACTTTTCGATCACAATTTATTTGCTCAAAGGTAAAAGACAATAATATTGAAGAGATGAGTTTGGAGAGATGCAAACGCTATTTAGAGTGGTTCGGCACAATCCTTGTCCTACGTCCACTTTCTTTCTCAATCACTATTGAGAAGTTCCACTATTGCCAAGCTTCAAAGTGCTCGCGCAAAACCTTTTACAATCCGAGTCCTTAGTTTCTAACACCTCACGGTATATGATCACCACTCGTATACTAACCCACTCCACTTAGAGATACCTTCTCTAAGATTTGCCTTGAGTACTTAATATACTTCTTTGGTATCCTCACCGACTATAGTGTTTATAACTCTTGACTCAACCTTGGAGATCACACTCCAATTTACAAAGTGTACAAGAAAACAATTCTCAAAGAATTGTTGAGACGAAATGAGTACTCTCTAGAAGAGTGTATGATTACAAGTTTAGCACTATTGAACCAATTGATATTTCTCTCTCAAATTGTGTATTATAACACCTTAAAAAAACCGACCAGCTCGCCACGTCGCCGCCGTCGAACCAGCCCTTGGCCGCCGCCATTGGAGCTGCGAACAGAGAAGAGGGAAGAGGGATGGGTCGCGAGGAAGCAACGCTGCCCTTCCATCGCCGCTGCTATCACAGTTGTGGAAGAAAGTGTCGCTGTTGCCGTGGGTAGAATCCACCGTCTGAGCTGCTACCAGAGGGAGCTGCTGCTACTATGTGTACAGAGAAGAGTAGCGCCGCGTGAATCAAGGAAAGGAGATGCCTTTCTGCCTCTACTCCTGGGTTTTTGGAATCTGACAAAGCACCACTGCTGCTGTTGGAGTTGATGTTGCTCTGGCCTTGCCTTGGCTCCATTTTGAACCATGAGAACCACTACTGTTGGGTAAGCCTTACCCTGTTTTCGATTCCCTCTTGTTCCATCAATTCGTTTCTACCTAGAAGCATTGTTGCTGACACTAGCTGTATTGAATAAAATGGTTATAGTAAGTGACATTGTCGTTGCCTTTACTAGAGATAGTTGCTGGCTCTGTTTGGAGATTTCCGTTGCAACTAGTATTCGTTTTGGGGACTGCTTCATCTGTCACTGGAACTACTAACGGAACAGGCGGAGTCACGATGGTTCTGGCTGCCAAGGGCAGTTTTGTGGCTGTCGGAACCACCGCTGAGGCTTCTGTTCTTTGGTTCAGACGGTATTCTTTAGTTACAGTAAGTATCTTTGTATTGAAGCTTCCCCGTTCATATCCCGTTATGTGTTTTAAGGCTTTCGCAATAATAATGTTTTCTAGGATTAAGTTATCGGAGCCACATGTTGCGCGAAAGGGTTGTCCTTGCTGCTGCGAAAGTGAACAAAGCTGTGATGTAAGCTGCTGGTAAATTTGGGTTGATTGAGAGTTTCGGTGATGCGTTTGGGTTATGGTTTCACGTTTTGAGGTAGGGGCGCTTTCCGAAAACTATAGTTTATTATTGGAATTATTACATATGAATACTGATGTGAGATATGGTGTATTTAGTGATTGTATCTGCCTTATGTATTATTTGATTGACTCGAATGATTAGGGATGTTTGTTTGGCTGAATTATTGTGCGGCTTTGTGAAATGCAATGTTTTGAAGTGATTCTTTAAAGATTTGAAATCTAAGTTTAATCCGTTGAGGATTGATTTGATTTGAGTCAATTATTTGATGATGTGAAAAGTCGAATGCTCTTTTGAATTCAGCCTGGTTTACTTTAATTGACTTGATCTTGGACAAATGATTTGTTACTGAACCGTTTCTTTAAAGCTTTGGAAATGAGTTAAATCGGTTGATATTGAGTTGACTTTGAAATGGTTTTCTTGAGATATGCCACTGAGGCGACTGTTGGATTTAGCTTGCTTTGAATTGATTTCTGGTTTGAGCTGTTGAAAAGGAATGAGAACGGTTTAGTTGGGACCCGAACTGGGTGGCAAAAGTCCAAGTTTTAGGGGAGGTACTGCCGAAATTTCTACAAAATCCTAGTCTTGTTTAAAAAGTTATTTAAAAAGGATTGGATTTGAGAAGTTGTATTATTTGATTTATTAAGAGAATATTTATATTTTCAAGCTTAATTTATTTAGTGAACTTTATGCCTTGAGTTTGACTTATTTAGAAATGAACTATTTTTACCGTTTGAATCACTGAAGGAAAGAATGATGCTCTAATATTGATTTCAATATAAAAAGGAGATTTTAGTGATTTCAAAGGAATCTAGACTTTTGATTGAGTAATTAAGTTTGAGGCATTTTGGAAGAGTTAGAAAAATGGGTTCCAAAAAGAAACCTGAAAGTAGTTTGATTCAAATGAACCGGTTCCTTTTCAAATGAGTTGATTTTTGGACCGGGTTGGAACTTGTGATTTTGTATGGTCAGTTTCATAATAAATTCAGTTTTATTTACTTGAACCGAGAACCCATGATTTTAAGAGTTTCAATGAATTTTAAGAAATTGATATAGGTTGACCTTTCCTAAAGACTTGGGACTCTGCAACTTCCCATGGTTTTGGAAGTCTTGGAATGAGGATGCTGAGAGCGGCTTTGTTTTAAAAAGGGAACTCACTTTGAGTAAATTTGGCTTATGAGCCTGAGATGATTTGAGAAACGAGATTTCTAAAGCCAATGCTGAAAAGAGTTGAAACTTGATTTCAAAGTGAAATGATTTGGGAAAAAGTGATTTATGGCTTAAATGCCGATTTTATGAATTGATGATATTGAATGTGGAAGTGCTGTTTTGTTGTGAGCCGGAATGGCTGTGTATGATTATACATATTGATTGGTTCTGGATTGAACCGTGAGCCGGAATGGCTGTGTATGATATGAATATTGGCTGGTTCTGGAATGAACCGTGAGCCGGATGGCTGAGATGGATGTTGATCCATGGATGAGATTGAATGCATGTTTATGCTAAATCACTGATAAATGTGAATATTGCACTTCCACTATCGGAGATAAGAGTTTCCCTGGGAGAAAGCAGTGGCTAGCCACCACTTGCTCCAGGTTGAGACTCGAAGCTCTTTTGACCCTATGTCGTAAGTGTGACCGGGCACTGTGAAAGTCCCGGATGAGCTCGCCCCCGTAAATATTCACCAGTGAAGGTGATGGATATGGATCATGATTTTGATCAAGTTTATGATGAGTATCACTCGAGTTGGGGATGCGTGACAGAGGGACAGTCCAATGGTTAGCTACCAGGACTTGTCGGATTGGCTCTATAACCGACAGATGATATCATCAGCCACTAGGGACAGGCATGCATCATATGCATCTATGTGACATTGTTTGGGTGTGCATATTATACTTGGTGTGCCTATGTGATTAATTGCTAATTGTTCTACTTGCAATAACTGTTTGTTTGTGCTTGCATCTTCCTATTTGTGTTTGCTACTGGGACTCTGTTGGACTGTGGTGATTGGTTGATGGTTGGATTGTTTGGGCCTAGGGCCGTGGTTGAAATGAGATGAATCGATGGTTGATTTCGGTTTTGTGTTTCTGGTTTGGAATAAAATATGAAAGGCTATTTTGGTTCAGCATAGATAAACCGTTTTGAAAGGCTTTTGAGCTTTTGACAATTGAACGGTTCTTCTTTTAGAAAAGATTTTTGACTTTACTTTTATTGTAAACCGTTGTTTTGAAAAGAGGCATAAGTCGGTTATTAATCACTGGTGCGGTTTATCTTCACGTATCCTATTACAGTAATTCCCAAAAACCCTCTACTGAAGAACCCTTTCAAGGATGATGTT
>NC_029793.2:40331042-40341087 GCF_000816755.2 Arachis ipaensis | reverse complement strand
TATTATATATATATATATATATATATATATATATATATATATATATATATATGGATGTACTCTTTATGAGTTTTGTAAGTTGTATGGTATTTATGGATGTACGTTATCGAACGAAGGTATTTTTGGAAGCGGTATTACGGTTTAAAGTTTTAAACAGGCTCATATTTTAGTATTAAATAGTATAACAGTCGTCGTAATGTCCGAACTATCAGAGTCGCGCAGCCGGAAGCGTTAACTTTGGTAGTTAGGGTGTTACATTATGGTATCAGAGCAGTCCTTCCTGTAGAGCCTGAGGAATGGACCAACTATGCTTCAGTTACATACTCTGAGCATTTGTCATGTATTAGGTCTTGTCGAATAACGAGAATTAGAGCTTTATGCACATGATGATCTATTGATTAACGTTGTTAGCCTTGCATTGCATAATTCTTGGTATTAAGTTTGGCCGGCTTAATACTGGTGAATTGTGTATATGAGAGCACTAATGGGTTGTCATAGATGATATACGAGTTTTGAGTAAAGTGAATCGCGGGTTTTGGGAATGTTGGAAACTATTTCTCGAGGCTATTCAGTTGTGTGTCTTGAATTCTGTTCGAGTCGACCTGTTCTTTCGTATCCAAACTTGAAGTTCTTGTTTGCTAATCCTTTTAAAAAGTAGTTTGATTTTTTTTTTTCAACTCTATTCCTCTATTCATATGCCTTCTTGTTCGATCTTAATTGCATATGCTTGTTTGGGATCCTTGTTACATCTGTCTTTCTCTATTTGAGTTCTTCCTTATTCAAATATTCTTTGATATAGCTTTGAACTTGTCTTAATGCGCTGTGCCTTTTAACTCTGGAGTCCGAGCCCGTTCTTAGAGAAATTGTTGATTCAGTGTTCCTCTTATTTGACAGTGAATTACAACCAATTTTGAGATTTTTATAAAGTTGTTGTTGATTAGATATGTACTTATCTATATATGAATCTTTGAAGATTTCTTATACAGTTTAATAACTATTTATCTCTAATACCTCGCATGTACTTTTACTGGTTTACGGAACTGCACTTACTTTAAAAGTAAATTGACTTTCTAGTAATTCTACTATAGCTCCAGTCCACATCTTCATTTGATTATGTATTTGGATATTTTTCAAAATTTTGAAAAGAAAGGATTTATCACTTTTGTCTCAGTTGAGTTTCGTTTGATAAACTTTACTTAATTCATTTTGACTTGAGTTTGATTTAGCATACTACATGGCTTATGCCATTGTTGTTCTTTTGAAAATGTTGGACTCATGGCTTTCTTCTTATGAGCAATGAATGTTCTTCTGAGATGGTGATTTCAAGAACACTTTTGGAGTCTTGTTTTGAACCTTTTAAAGAAGTTTTGAATTCTCTTGTAAGGAGTTTTAAACGGAATTTATTTTCTGTTACTTGATTTAGATTGAAACCATTGTTCAATTTTGACGAAGTTAATTTAAAGTTGGCATGCACTATTTTAAATGAGGTTTTGAAAAGTTTCCTTGTTTAATGGAAACCTGTTCGTTTGTAACGCACCACTAATTTCCTTACCAGATTGTAAGCAAATTTTTACCTCGGGATTTCTTTTCTAAAAAGAGTTTAACTTCCTCTTTCGTCCTTGCCATAAGTTTATACACGCTCGTTTGAATATGGACCTTGAGGATTTTCGAAGAAGCATTTGATTTTTCTTCCAAGTCTTCTGAACTACTTTTGATTAAGATTGTGCACCTAACATTCCTTCTAAAATATTTGAGAAAATATTTTAGCTCTTAGCCAAACTTGTGTGCATTTTGTTTTTAAAACTTTACATAATCTGCTTCAACATGAAATTGTATTGAAGTAAAGCCACGTTTATGCTTTTGCTACTCTCTTGAAGAATGTTTGTTGCTCAACTTTTCTTCTAGACTGCAAAGTGGTTTTTTCGCAAGTTTTCGACTCTTTCATGAACAGTGTATTCAGAAGTATTTTTAATCATGCTCTTGAGTTCTGTGAGCTTTGTCTTGGGTTTGAAATATTCTCTTCTGTAAACCTCATGCTTCCTTGACTCAGCTTGAGTTTGTTTCAAAATAATGCGCTGAATTTTCTTCTTATTGGTCCTATTGGATTTCTTTGATACAAGGGTTATCTTTGAAGTTGTCAATCGATTTATTTCTAGCAAACTTCATTGGTTGAGTGTCTTTGTTTACCTGGATTGGATACATTCTCCCAAATCTATGAGTATTACTCTTGACATATGTCTTTCCTTTCTGAATCTGGTATCCTTCTGAGTAGACTCGAGAATTGTTTTGATATCACGTGCGACTTGTAGACATAGTAACGCGATGCGTTAGTTCTTTAAGATGTGATATGGGTATACGGAAGTTGAAGCGGTAGGTGTGCGACGTTATAAGTTGTGGGTGTTTCGTTCCTTGCGAACGAGCTTGCGGTCGTTAGGCTTATGATCAGTTTTGGGGATTGAAAAGTGCCTAATGAGGTTGGAAAGTTGAAGCCTTGACGCTGATATGAGATTAGTGTGCGGATGTTGAGCACGTTGTTTTTAACCCCATCTTGTCTATAGCCTTCGATGCCTTGCCTTACTATCGCATGTTTGAATCATGTCATCTTTTGCATTGAGCCTATCTTGTAACGTTTGCTTTGCAATCACACTCCTACCTTTACATCCTTATGCTTATGATAATCAAAGTATTTGAAAATCGTATATATGATTAAATTTTGAGATATTTTGTTTCTTCCTTAAATCTGTTCAAGGGTGAACTGTTATAGAATTTCTTTCATTTTGTATCAATTTTCGAGGGCGAAAATTTTTATAAGGTGGGTAGGATGTAAGACCCAGAACTTTTGAAAATTCTTATTATGATCAAGTCTCAAATCATATAGTTTTTTATAGCCTTAATTTCAGAGATTATTTTATTAAGGGTAATTAAGGCAAGTTTTGATTTATTGAACTTGAGATAAGTTATGATTATTATTCAATTTTATAATTATTAGATTATTTTCTATATTTAAAGTATAAGGTTGATAGTTATGAAATAATAAGGATTTTATATGATTTAGATTAGTAAGTAATATTTTAAATATTATTACTGCTATTTTGGAAATTGAAGAAATTAAGTATATTATTTCTAATTTTTAGATTTGGGTATTTTATTGAAAATAATTTGTGAAATTGATGAGAAAATAGTATTTTCTATATATAATTAGTGTTGGATTTAATTTGGGTTTCAATTACTATATTGTCCACAATGTTATCGAAAATTACCATAATGCCCCTAACCCTAACTTTTGAAAATAAAACCCTAAAACCTTCATCCCAGCAGCCGAAACCCTACCATGTCTTCCCTTTCATCCACGGACAGCAGCACACACAGTTTCTTTTCCTCTTTCTCCATGAAGGGAAAGAAACAAAAGCAGAAAAACAGAGGGGAAAGGGAGACTGAGTCGCGGAAGAAGGAGGAAGAGGGAAGACTCGTGTCAGTGTGCTGGTCTCACCGCAACCATCGCGCTGTCGTCTGACCGAGGAGGAGGAAGAGCATCGCTCCTCACTGCCTCGGCGCCGCTGAACTCGCGCACAGGGAGAGAGAGGATGCGCGAAAGGGAGCCACCGCGGGGAAGCCATCGCCGCCTGCCACCATCGCCGAGCGTGGAGCCTCTGTTGTTCTCCTCGTCGCCGACCAGCTCGCCGCGTCGCCGCCGTCGAACCAGCCCTTGGCCGCCGCCGTTGGAGCTGCGAACAGAGAAGAGGGAAGAGGGATGGGTCGCGAGGAAGCAACGCTGCCCTTCCATCGCCGCTGCTGTCACGGTTGTGGAAGAAAGTGTCGCCGTTGTCGTGGGTGGAATCCACCGTCTGAGCTGCTACCAGAGGGAGCTGCTGCTACTATATGTACAGAGAAGAGCAGCACCGCGTGAATCAAGGAAAGGAGATGCCTTTCTGCCTCTGCTCCTGGGTTTTTGGAATCTGACAAAGCACCACTGCTGCTGTTGGAGTTGATGTTGCTCTGGCCTTGCCCTGGCTCCATTTTGAACCATGTGAACCACTACTGTTGGGTAAGCCTTACCCTGTTTCCGATTCCCTCTTGTTCCATCAATTCGTTTCTACCTAGAAGCATTGTTGCTGACACTAGCTGTATTGAATAAAATGGTTATAGTAAGTGACATTGTCGCTGCCTTTACTAGAGATAGTTGCTGGCTCTGTTTGGAGATTTCCGTTGCAACTAGTATTCGTTTTGGGGACTACTTCATCTGTCATTGGAACTACTAACGGAACAGGCGGAGTCACGGTGGTTCTGGCTGCCAAGGGCAGTTCTGTGGCTGTCGGAACCACCGCTGAGGCTTCTGTTCTTTGGTTCAGATGGTATTCTTTAGTTACAGTAAGTATCTTTGTATTGAAGCTTCCCCGTTCATATCCCGTTATGTGTTTTAAGGTTTTCGCAATAATAATGTTTTCTAGGATTAAGTTATCGGAGCCACATGTTGCGCAAAAGGGTTGTCCTTGCTGCTGCGAAAGTGAACAAAGCTGTGATGTAAGAGGGAAACATGAAATTCTACTCAATTAGCTTGCTTGTAGCTCAAGAAAGTGCATAATTCTAATGAAACTAAAGAAAAAGACTAGCTAAAATGGGTTCAGATGACTTGTCATCACAACACCAAACTTAAAGCCTGCTTGTCCCCAAGCAAGAAATGAATTATTAAGAAGAAAGAATGAAATGGAAAAGGAAGTTCATGCTAGCAAAGTGTTATTGATAGTTCATGGGGTTTTATGTGGATATGCAAATGCTCACTTCTTATTGACTCCTAGGCCTAGATAGTCTCCTTCAAGCTTCAAGTGACATACTGCTATGACCTCTCATTATTCCTTTATCCTTGGTCATTACTTTATTCAAAAGCTTTATTTGAGTGTCATGTGTAGCAAGTTCATTTTCTTTTCTTTATACTTGACACATTATTCACCATAGAATACAGAGGCATTTGCTCAAGTGCTTCGGCCAGGGGAATGTTGATTTCCAGCTTCTTAAAAATCTCAAGGAATTTTTGAAAATGCTTGTCATTAATCTCTTTGTTGAACCTCTGAGGGTAAGGCAGTGGAGGTGTGATGCTTTTTCCTATTTGCTGCTGCCCCTGAGTTACTCCCCTTGAGCTATGTGACTGCTTGTTCTTCTCTTTGAGTTTCTCAGTGTCTTTGGTTGGCATCACGTCTTGCTCCTTATCCTCGTCTGCCTTTGTTTGCTTCTCATCCTCTGTTGGTTCTTTGATGTTCTCTGCTTGCTTCCTTGTAGTGTCATTGTTGCTTGTCAAAGTTCTTCCACTTCTTAATTGTATTGCCTTGCATTTTTCCTTAGGATTTGGGATTGTGTCACTCGGCAGTGAGCTTGAAGGTTTCTCAACAGAAATCTGTTTGGAGATTTGCCCAATTTGCCTCTCTAGGCTCTTCATGGAGGCTTCATGGTTCTTGGTTGTCATTTCTTGGTGTTTCCACATTTTGTCTATCAAGGTTTCCAAGTTGGTTAGTCTTTGAGATTCAGGTGATGCTTGTGGTGGGTTGGATGGTGGATGGTAGGCATTTTGGTTGGTGGGTTGGTTATTAGATTGGTAATGGTTGGGGTTGGAGTAGTTGTTTTGAGGTTTTCTGTAGGGGTTTTGGTTAGTTTGCTGCTGGTTGTGGTTTTGGTTGTTTCTTAAAGTGTTTTGGTTTGAGTTTCTTCAATTAACAGTAAAGTAAAGAAACAGAGAAATCCAAGATTGAGATTGAAACAGAATTTCTTCAATTCTCCAATCCAAGATTCAAGACAAAAGTAAAATGAAATTGAAAGCAATGTAAACAAGAAATTAAAATTCACTCAAGTTCAAAAGCTCTCCAAAACTATTCTGAAGATTCTAAAAGGAAAGCTCCTAAGGAAAACTCTCCAAAAAGCCCCCAGGGAAACATGAAATTCTACTCAATTAGCTTGCTTGTAGCTCAAGAAAGTGCATAATTCTAATGAAACTAAAGAAAAAGACTAGCTAAAATGGGTTCAGATGACTTGTCATCAGTAAGCTGCTGGTAAATTCGGGTTGATTGAGAGTTCCGGTGACGCGTTTGGGTTATGGTTTCGCGTTTTGAGGTAGGGGTGCTTTCCGAAAACTATAGTTTATTATTGGAATTATTACATATGGATACTGATGTGAGATATGGTGTATTTAGTGATTGTATCTGCCTTATGTATTATTTGATTGACTCGAATGATTAGGGATGTTTGTTTGGCTGAATTATTGTGCGGCTTTGTGAAATGTAATGTTTTGAAGTGATTCTTTAAAGATTTGAAATTTGAGTTTAATCCGTTGAGGATCAATTTGATTTGAGTCAATTATTTGATGATGTGAAAAGTTGAATGCTCTTTTGAATTCAGCCTGGTTTACTTTAATTGACTTGATCTTGGACAAATGATTTGTTACCGAACCGTTTCTTTAAAGCTTTGGAAATGAGTTAAATCGGTTGATATTGAGTTGACTTTGAAATGGTTTTCTTAAGATATGCCACTGAGGCGACTGTTGGATTTAGCTTGCTTTGAATTGATTTCTGGTTTGAGCTGTTGAAAAGGAATGAGAAATGGTTTAGTTGGGACCCGAACCGGGTGGCAAAAGTCCAAGTTTTAGGGGAGGTGCTGCCGAAATTTCTACAAATCCCTAGTCTTGTTTAAAAAGTTATTTAAAAAGGATTGGATTTGAGAAGTTGTATTATTTGATTTATTAAGAGAATATTTATATTTTCAAGCTTAATTTATTTAGTGAACTTTATGCCTTGAGTTTGACTTATTTAGAAATGAACTATTTTTACCGTTTGAATCACTGAAGGAAAGAATGATGCTCTAATATTGATTTCAATATAAAAAGGAGCTTTTAGTGATTTCAAAGGAATCTAGACTTTTGATTGAGTAATTAAGTTTGATTCATTTTGGAAGAGTTAGAAAAATGGGTTCCAAAAAGAAACCTGATGAGCGGATAATTTATACACTTTTTGGCATTGTTTTTAGTAGAATCTAGTTACTTTTAGGGATGTTTTCATTAGTTTTTATGTTAAATTCACATTTCTGGACTTTACTATGAGTTTGTGTGTTTTTCTATGATTTCAGGTATTTTCTGGCTGAAATTGAGGGACTTGAGCAGAAATCAGATTCAGAGGTTGAAGAAGGACTGCTGATGTTGTTGGATTCTGACCTCCTTGCACTCAAAATGGATTTTCTGGAGCTACAGAATTTGAAATGGCGCGCTTCCAATTGCGTTGGAAAGTAGACATCCAGGGCTTTCCAGAATTATATAATAGTCCATACTTTGCCCAAGTTTAGACAACGCAAACTGGCGTTCAACGCCAGCTCTCTGCCCAATTCTGGCGTCCAGCGCCAGAAACAAGCTGCAAAGTGGAGTTCAACGCTCAAACTGGCACAAAAGGTGGCGTCCAACTCCAAGAATGACCTCTCCACGTGTAGACTTCAAGCTCAGCCCAAGCACACACCAAGTGGGCCCCGGAAGTGGATTTATGCATCAATTACTTACTTCTGTAAACCTTAGTAGCTAGTTTATTATAAATAGGACCTTTTACTATTGTATAAGGTATCTTTTGATCATCTTTGGATTATCTTTTGATCTTTGGACGCCTGGTTCTGAGATCAGAGGGGCTGGCCATTCGGTCATGCCTGGACCTTTCACTTATGTATTTTCAACGGTAGAGTTTCTGCACTCCATAGATTAAGGTGTGAAGCTCTGCTGTTCCTCAAAGATTAATGCAAAGTACTAATGTTTTCTATTCAATTCATCTTATTTTGCTTCTAAGATATTCATTCGCACTTCAACCTGAATGTGATGAACGTGACAATCATCATCATTCCCTATGAACGCGTGCCTGACAACCACTTCCGTTCTACATTAGATTGAATGAGTATCTCTTAGATCTCTTAATCAGAATCTTCGTGGTGTAAGCTAGAATGATGGCGGCATTCAAGAGAATCCGGAAAGTCTAAACCTTGTCTGTGGTATTCCGAGTAGGATTCAATGATTGAATGATTGTGACGAGCTTCAAACTCGCGAGTGCTGGGCGTAGTGACAGACGCAAAAGGATAGTAAATCCTATTCCAGCATGATCGGGAACCTCAGATGATTAGCCGTGCCGTGACAGGGCATCTTGGACCATTTTCACAAGAGGAGGGGATGTAGCCACTGACAACGGTGATGCCCTTGCATAATGCCAGCCATAGAAAGGAGTAAGACTGATTGGATGAAGACAGCAGGAAAGCAGAGGTTCAGAGGAACGATTGCATCTCCATACGCTTATCTGAAATTCTCACCAATGAATTACATAAGTATTTCTATCCTTATTTTAGTATTAATTTCGAAAACTCCATAACTATTTTATATCCGCCTGACTGAGATTTACAAGGTGACCATAGCTTGCTTCATACCAACAATCTCCGTGGGATCGACCCTTACTCATGTAAGGTTTATTACTTGGACGACCCAGTACACTTGCTGGTTAGTTGTATCGAAGTTGTGACAAATTATGAATTGAGATTAGAGCACCAAGTTTTTGGAGCCATTACCAGAGATCACAATTTCGTGCACCAAAACCTGAAAGTGGTTTGATTCAAATGAACCGGTTCCTTTTCAAATGAGTTGATTTTTGGACCGGGTTGGAACTTGTGATTTTGTATGGTCGGTTTCATAATAAATTCAGTTTTATTTACTTGAACCGAGAACCCATGATTTTAAGAGTTTCAATGAATTTTAAGGAATTGATATAGGTTGACCTTCCCTAAAGACTTGGGACTCTGCCGAGAAACTTTTGTTATAAAATCCCATTGTTGTATGGGTGATTTTGAATACTTTGAAATAAATCCTTAACTTGCAATGGTTTTGGAAGTTTTGGAAAGAGAATGCTGAGAGTGGCTTTGTTTTAAACAGGGAACTCACTTTGAGTAAATTTGGCTTATGAGCCTGAGATGATTTGAGAAACGAGATTTCTAAAGCCAAGGCTGAAAAGAGTTGAAACTTGATTTCAAAGTGAAGCGATTTGAGAAAAAGTGATTTATAGCTTAAATGCCAACTTTATGAATTTGATGATGTTGGATGGTGGAAGTGACTTTTTGTTATGAGCCGGATGGCTGACTATGAGTCATGAATTTAAGCCGGAAGGCTGAAATGAATGATGAGTTATGGCTGAGAATAAATGTATATATGCTGAGATATTGATATTGTGATTTTTGCACTTCCACCTATCTAAGATACGAGTTTCCCTAGGTGAAAGCAGTGGCTAGCCACTACGTGCTCCAGGTTGAGACTTGATACTCTGCTGACCCTATGTCATAAGTGTGGCCGGGCACTGTGAAAGTTCCGGATGAGCTCGCCCCCGTAAATATACACCAGTGAGGGTGTTGGATATATGTATATATGATGTTTATGTTATGAGATAACTCGAGTTGGGGATGCACGACAGAAAGACAATCCAATGGTTAGCTACCAGGACTTGTCGGGTTGGCTTTATAACCGACAGATGATATTATCAGCCACTAGGACAGGCATGCATCATATGCATCTATGTGACATTGTTTGGATGTGCATATTGTACTTGGTTTGTCTTTGTGATTACTTGTGATTAACTGCTAATTGTTCTACTTGCGGTAACTATTTGTTTGTGCTTGAACTTTTCTATTTGTGTTTGTAACTGAGACTCTGTTGGACTGTGGTGATTAGTTGTTGGTTGGGTTGTTTGGGCCTAGAGCCGTGGTTGATCATTAAGTGGGCCGAAGGCCATGTCTGGTTGATATTTCTGGTTTGGAAAAGTATGAAAGGCTAATTTGGTTCAGTATAGATAAACCTTTTGAAAGGCTTTTGAATTTTTAAGAAATGAATAGTTCCTCTTTTGGAAAAGATTTCAGATTTTTCTTTTATAGTAAACCTTTGCTTTTGAAAAGATGCATAAGGCGGTTATTAATCACTGTAACAATCTTATCTCGCGTATCCCATTATAGTAATTCTGCAACCCTATAGTGAGAACCCTTTCGAGGATGATGTTCTCAC
>NC_029793.2:40286551-40294012 GCF_000816755.2 Arachis ipaensis | reverse complement strand
TTGTGAGCCGGAATGGCTGTGTATGATTATACATATTGATTGGTTCTGGATTGAACCGTGAGCCGGAATGGCTGTGTATGATATGAATATTGGCTGGTTCTGAAATGAACCGTGAGCCGGATGGCTGAGATGGATGTTGATCCATGGATGAGATTGAATGCATGTTTATGCTTAATCATTGATAAATGTGAATGTTGCACTTCCACTATCGGAGATAAGAGTTTCCTAGGGAGAAAGCAGTGGCTAGCCACCACGTGCTCCAGGTTGAGACTCGAAGCTCTTTTGACCCTATGTCGTAAGTGTGGCCGGGCACTGTGAAAGTCCCGGATGAGCTCGCCCCCGTAAATATTCACCAGTGAAGGTGATGGATATGGATCATGATTATGATCAAGTTTATGATGAGTATAACTCGAGTTGGGGATGCACGACAGAGAGACAGTCCAATGGTTAGCTACCAGGACTTGTCGGGTTGGCTCTATAACCGACAGATGATATCATCAGCCACTAGGGACAGGCATGCATCATATGCATCTATGTGATTAATTGCTAATTATACTTGGTGTGCATATTATACTTGGTGTGCCTATGTGATTAATTGCTAATTGTTCTACTTGCAATAACTATTTGTTTGTGCTTGCATCTTCCTATTTGTGTTTGCTACTGGGACTCTGTTGGACTGTGGTGATTGGTTGATGGTTGGATTGTTTGGGCTTAGGGCCGTGGTTGAAATGAGATGAATCGATGGTTGATTTCGGTTTTGTGTTTCTGGTTTGGAATAAAATATGAAAGGCTGTTTTGGTTCAGCATAGATAAACCGTTTTGAAAGGCTTTTGAGCTTTTGAAAATTGAACAGTTCTTCTTTCAGAAAAGATTTTTGACTTTACTTTTATTGTAAACCGTTGTTTTGAAAAGAGGCATAAGTCGATTATTAATCACTGGTGCGGTTTATCTTCATGTATCCTATTACAGTAATTCCCAAAAACCCTCTACTGAGAACCCTTTCGAGGATGATATTCTCACCCCCTACATTTTTCCCCTTTCAGGGTATGGGCGCAGAAGTTACGAAGAGTTTATTTAGTTGTTGTTGAGATGCTCTGTATTGCTTTAGATTATTATTTGTACCCTCGTCTTCATCTTGATATATTCTATAAGAGGGATAGGAATTGTATTGGGTATATATATATATATGGATGTACTCTTTATGAGTTTTGTAAGTTGTATGGTATTTATGGATGTACGTTATCGAACGAAGGTATTTTTGGGAGCGGTATTATGGTTTAAAGTTTTAAACAGACTCATATTTTAGTATTAAATAGTATAACAGTCGTCGTAATGTCCGAACTATCAGAGTCGCGCAGCCGGAAGCGTTAACTTTGGTAGTTAGGGTGTTACATATATCATCTCAATATAACTATCATATGTTAATGATTAAATAATGTTATTTCTTATGATATTTTAGTATTAATAAATAAAATTATATTTTAGTATATATTTTGTTTTTTTTTTTGTATTTTTATTTATTATATATTTTTTTGTAACACCCTAACTATCAAAAAGTCAAGCTTCCGGCTGCGCCACTCTGATAGCTCGGGTATTACGACGATTCTTATATTATTTAATACTAAAATATGAGCCTGTTTAAAACTTCAAACTGCAATACCGTTCCAAAATACTTTTGTTAGGTAACGTACATCCATACATACCATACAACTTACAAAACTCACAAAGAGTACATACATATGTATATATATTAAATAATTTTACAAGCATTAACTAATACAATTCCTATCCCTCTTACAGAATGTATATAGATAAAGGCGAGGGAACAATAAATAATAACTAAAGCAATGCAAAACATTACGACAACAACTAGATAAACTCTTCGTGACTTCTGCGTCCATATCCTGAAAATGGAAATTTGTAGGGGGGTGAGAACATCATCCTCGAAAGGGTTCTCAGCAGAGGGTTTTTGAGAATTACTATAATAGGATACGTGAAGGTAAAACCGTTACAGTGATTAAAAACCGCCTTATGTATCTTTTCAAAAACAACGGTTTACAAAAAAGGAAGTATCTGAAATCTTTTCTGAAAGAGAAAACTGTTCATTTCTTAGAAATTCAAAAGCCTTTCAAAAGTTCATCTATGCTGAACCAGATTAGTTTTTCATACTTTTCTAAATCAGAAACATCAACCAAAAGTGGCCTTCGGCCCACCTCATGATCAACCACGGCCCTAGGCCCAAATAGTCCAAACAACAGCCAATCCACCACAATCCAATAGAATTTTAGTCGCAAGCACAAATAGGAAAAACTCAAGCACAGACAAGTAGTTACATCAAGTAGAACAATTAACAGTTACACACAATTAATCACATAGGCAAATCAAGTACAATATGCACACCCCAAACAATGTCACATAGATGCATATGATGAATGCCTGTCCTAGTGGCTGATGAGTCTCATCTGTCGGTTATAAAGCCAGCCCGACAAATCCTGGTAGCTAACCATTGGACTGTTCCTCTGTCGTGCATCCACAACTCGAGTTATTCACAGTCATAATCATAATTCACATCCAACACCCTCTGTCGTGTATATTCACGGGGGCAAGCTCATCCGGAACTTTCACAGTATCCGGCCATACTTACGACATAGGGTCAGCAGAGTATCGAATCTCAACCTGGAGCACGTGGTGGCTAGCCACTGCTTCTACCCAGGAAAACTCGTATCTCAGATAATTGGAAGTTCAACAATAACTTTATCAATTCAATAACCATTCATATTCATGTTCAGCCATCCGGCTCATAATATATTCCACAACCAGCCATGATTCATTATCATATATAGCCATTCTGGCTCATAACATATTCCACAAACAGTTATAATTCATTATCATATACAGCCATTCCGGCTCATAACATAATAACACTTGCACCATCCAACATAATAGAACTCATAAAATCATTCAAGCCATAAATCTTTTCCCAAAGCACTTTTCTTTGAAAATCAAATTCAATTCATCTCAGTCTTAACTTCAAAATCCGCTTTCTCAAATCACTTCTAGCTTATAAGCTATCTTTCTCAAAAGAAATTTCCTCTTTCAAAACAAGCCACATTTCCACAACATTCTTCTAAAACTTCCAAACAATTTGGCAACTAGGCCAAATTAAAAATCTCTTATGAAAGCTCCAAAAATCAATCATCCCATAACTGAATTTGGTAATAGAAATTTCTCAGCAGAGTCTCAAGACTTTAGGGAAGGACAACCTATCTCAATTTCTTAAAAATTCATTGAAACTCTTAAAATCATAGATTCTTGGTTTAAATAAATAAAAACAGAGTTTATTATAAAACCGGATCATATAAAGTCAGAAGTCCCAACCCAATCCAAAGCCAATTCACTTGAAACGAAACCGATTCATTTAAATCAAAACCACTTTTAGGTTCCTCCTTAAAACCAATTCTCTGACTTCTTCTAAAATGTCACAAACGTAATTATTCAATCAAGAATCTAATTTTCTTCAGAATCACTAAAAGCTCCACTAAACGAAATCCTTAAGTCTAACTAAAAGCATAAGCCCTTCTTATATTAAAAATCAATATTAGAACATAGAACTTTTCTTCAGTGATTCAAAATGGCAAAGTAATTCCTTTCTAAGTAGATCGAACTCAAGACATATATTTTTCTCAAATAAAGGAAACTCGAAAACATAACTATTTTCTTAATAATCAAATAATACAATTTCTCAAATCCCAAGCCTTTCTAAATAACTTTTCAAACAAAGTCTAAGGTTTTTATAGAAATTTCGGCAGCCCCT
Organism: Arachis ipaensis; assembly: GCF_000816755.2. NCBI lineage: Eukaryota > Viridiplantae > Streptophyta > Magnoliopsida > Fabales > Fabaceae > Arachis > Arachis ipaensis. Next base: position 40,290,198 of record NC_029793.2, on the reverse strand, counting down.
CCCCTAAAACTTGGACTCTGCCACCTTTTTCGGGTCCCAACCAAACCACTCCACAACCCCTTCCACGGGTTCAAAACTAAATCAATTTCAAATCAGACCGATTCCGAAAAATCATATCATTCTCATCTTTCAAGAAAAACAATTTCGGACTCCATTCCTTTACAACAGATTAAACTTGATTTCAACAACTTTTTAAGAAAAAATTTTAAAGAAGCACTTCAATAACAATCTGCTTTACAAAACCGAATAATAATCCAGTCACACAAGCATTCATATTCATCCAAGACAACTAACATCACATAAGACTTATACAATCACTCAAGGCTATAATTTTACCACATAATATCCATATATAATAATTTCAGTATATAAAATATGCTTTTTCTGAAAAGGCCCCTACCTCAATACGCGAAACCATAGCCCAAACGCCTCACAGAGTCCCTTTCGCCTCAACCCGAGATCGACGGCAACTGCAATCCTCAGCTCCAAACCATTTTCTCAGCAACCACAATAACTTAAAAGTGACATGCAACAATCAGAACTCGAACCTATGTTACCAAGCCTCAGAGTCTTTAACTAAACATAACAGAATACTGACTAAAAGGGCTTTCCGAAATGAAAGGGCATTCCGAAATGAAAACGCCTACCGCAACAAGGGAAGAACAACTACACCGAGTAGCGGCAGCCCTGATGGTGGTTCCAGCAACACCTGCGCCACACCCGGTGAGCAGAACGGTGGAAACAGCGATGCAGGCGCTCCAAATGGCAAGCGACGGCGACGGACGACATCAGCGGCGGTGAAAGGCAGTGGAGACGGCGACGGATCTGAGGCGGGGAGGCACGGACGCACAAACAGAAACCCTCCCTCCGTCGATCTCTCCCTCTCCTCAAGCTTCTCTCTCTGAATCTTGCCGGTGGTTGCCCTGGGAGCTCCCAATTTGGGAATTAGGGTTTTAGTAAAATTAGGTTTAAGGATAGTTTTGTAATTTCAAATAAAAGTAGAGATAATATAATAATTAGAAATAAATTTTAATCCAACAATAATAATGTATAAAAATACTATTTGTTCATCAATTTCACAAATTATTTTGAATAAAATGTAAATACTATTTGCTCAATAATTTTACAAATTATTTTCAATAAAATGCCCAAATCTCAAAATTAGGAATATTATAGTTAAATCCTTTATTTTCCCAAAACAGTAGTATCAATATTTTAAAATATTAATTATTTAGTCCAAATCATATAAAAATCCTTATTATTCCACAACTACCAACTTTATAATTTTGAATATAGAAAATAATTCAATAATTGTAAAATTGGATAATAATCTTAATTTATTTCAAATTCAATTAATCGAAACTTGCTTTAATTATCTTTAATAAATAAATTTCTGAAATTAAAACTACAAAAATATTGAATTTAAAATTAGCTCATGATAGCCCTTTTTTAAAAGTTTTGGATCTTACATTTTTAATAATATTTTATTTTTTATCAACAAAAATATTATAAGACGATAATTTTTGAAAAAGATTAAAAATATTTGAAAATATTATTTTAAAATTTTTAAAAAATGTTTTGAGATTTTTAAAAAATTTTGGAAACTATTTTATATTTCACTATATAAATTTATTTGTCTAAAATACATATGTGGATACTTATAAGTTATATCTGCGAGTTAATATTTCACTTGGCAGAATACTCCCATCAAGTTGCTGTAAAACATTTTTTTTTAAGGATGCTTAGGTGTCAAACTATGACTGGATGTATTTAATAAACCGGTTTAATGATTTGAAGATTAAAACCAGAAAACCGGTCTTTTATAATAACTTCAATAAACCTAATTGTCCATGCCATAACTATCAGATCCGGTTCAATCCGGCCCACTTACATAATCAGATTGGATCATTCTTTTTTTTTTTCAAATCCAAGAACGACGCCATTCAGCAATCCTAAATATCCTCCCTCAATGTCAAGCTCGAGCTCTGTGGCTCACTACGTGCTCTCCCGCCCAAGTTCTCTCCCTCTCCCAACTTCGGTCTCTCTCACAGACTTTGGTGTCGCACTCAACCTCATCGTCGCTCTCTTGGAATGGGTATCTCTTACTGTCTCCAGTCTAGCACTCAGTCGCGATCGTGCACCTTTCCTGCCATTGTCATCGTTGGCGGCAAACGTAGCAGGTCCCAGGATTTGTCTTTGTCACTCCTTATCTCGTCACTGTCTAGCAGTCAGTTCCATGCCTTCATTCTGCTCACAGTCGTCTCGGCCTCCTTTGGCCATAATTCCTCTTGGTATGTTGCAGTTTCTCTTCATAACTTGATTTTAATTTATCAATTTCTGCTTTAAGGGTTGATGGGCTTGGTGTGGTTATTTCTAGAAATCCTTTAGTTGGGACTTGTCGTTTTGTTTTGGGAGTTAGGGATAGATTCTGATTCATCTGCTTCTGATATAACAATAACATATAAATATCATCTGTGCATTCAGCCAATAATTTTAATCATCCAATGAATTTTTTAAGTAATGTCTAAATTTAGAGGTTTCATAATTGGGTTTTTGATGGATGGTGGATATAGAAGTTAAAGTAGAATTAGCTTATGTAGTTTGTGTAAGCAGTTAGAAACATACCAAAAAGCATTCTTGGTATGCAGCTCACCATATATGATTCACTCAATGTATATTGAAAATCATGCCAAATATACGATATATGAATACATAAAATTTTGTTAGTTCCCACATACTGGTTTTAAGAATCATACAAAGGAGTAAGAAGCTTTTAGAAAATCTGTGCAGAGTGTAATCAAAGCAACTCTACCATTTTGATGAAGCTGCAGTATGTCAAAAGCTATATCAACTGGTTCAATTAAACTAGAAATTAGATTTTAGACCAAGTGGGGAATTCATGATTTCTTTTTTCTATTTTATTGTACATTAAACAATCATGATAATACTAGAACATTTTACTATCAAAATTCATTATTATTATTAGGCATTTTGTAAGAGGACTTTTCAGTTTGGAGCGCATATTAGCTTTTGCAAGAGCTTAGAACTAAGACATAGGTTTGTGCTTTTGTTCAAACTATTAAGAGAAAGAAGAGAGAAAAGGGGGATCACCTATTTCAACCATGCACGCACTAACATGATGAGTAAGAGAGAGAGAATGAAAGCAGGTAATGCAGCTAGAATTGCAAAGTTAATTTCATTTGCTCGTAGAATTTGGTCCAGCTCCAGCATTGTCCTGGTCAAAATATCATTTCCTTGCACATGGACAAATCATATATCTCTTTCATAGTTCACAAAAACCTTACCATTATATTACGACCATATTTTGAGATAGTTCTAAATGTGACATATTCCAATTATAGGCAAGGAAACATCTATGTTACCTAGACATGACTATCTTGAGCATTTCTTGATCTGAAGCATTTTCTGGAAACTTCTGATCCTTTGCCCTCTCGCTGAAAGCCAATAACATTCTGTGCAGGAAGTTTAAAGAAAGTTGCTAAGATAGCAATATCCAAGCAGAATGCTAGTAATAAACACTGAATAGATTTACCGTGACGATACAAAATAAAGCTTCAAAACATCATTTAATAATAATAATAATAATAATAATAATAATAATAATAATAATTTAAGAAAAAGGTAGC
>NC_029793.2:40244866-40283800 GCF_000816755.2 Arachis ipaensis | reverse complement strand
AAAAGGTAGCTGAGAGTAGATTGAGTCATTGAACCATCAGGATTAGAAAAATTATCATCCTACATTCACTGGTGTAAATTTCAATAAGAAACTGAAATTTTCTTTTCATTGATGCATTGTTTTTCTTTTACAAATATTGTATACAGAGCATCAACATAAAAAATAGTAAACAATTTGTTCCTTTAAGTTGTATACATATATGATTTTTTTAGTATAGAAAAAGAGGGATAATGTGTGTAACTAACAACCTGTGCAGTTTGTCAGAAGTCAACTCCAGCTCTGCAGGGTCCAATACTCTCCTTCATGAATGTCTCGAATAGATCATCTTTGATGGACAAAATCTGGATATCCATTGAACTATAATAGGCTTATAAGTTATAATTTATGCTACTTCATGATTCGTAATCTTTAGTGACGATTTCAAAGGATGTAATTTAATTACAACTAATAGCTTTTAAGGAATTATGGAAGTATAAGCACAAGTAAAATTTAGATGATAAAATAAAGAATTTAATTTTGATGGGCAGTTGGTGCGAAATTTTAGAATGTCCACAACTAAACCGACAAGTGCACCAAGTCGTCCAAATAATACCTTAGGTGAGTGAGGGTCGATCCCACGAGGACTGATGGCTGAACAACAATGGTCAACTGATTGGTTTAGTTAGGCAAATAGAAAATTTGGTTTGGTGAATTGAAATAGCATTAAAAGTAACTCAAGAGTAAAGGAAGCAAATAAGAGAATTGGTGCGAAATCAATAAGAGAAAACAGTTAAGGTATCGGATATGTTTACTTTTTCGGATTAAGTTTTCTTACTAACTATTTTAATCATGTAAGATTCATTTCATGGCAAACTGTAATTGACCAAACCCTAATGTCTTAGTAATTTAGTCTCCTCTAACCTTCATCAACGGCCAATGTCTTGGTCACTTGATTCCGATTAGAGGGTTAAGTTCAAATCTAGTTTATGGCCACAAAAATCCTAATTACCCAAAGCTAAGAGGATTATATGTCACGTATCCCGAGTAGTTCAAGTAATTAGCAATTTAGGAGGAATTTACTTTCAAGCTGTGTTCAGGTGAAAGACCTCTTTCAAGGGTCACAAGAACGCATCTAGAATAAGGGTCATACTTTCGTTCCACCCAGATTCATAAAATGAAGAATGAAAGTAATCCTTAAAACTAAATCAATACATTAATTAAAATAGAAAGTAATAGTCTCAATCCATAGAAATAAATAGATCTCCTAACCTTAACCAAGGAGGTTTAGTAGCTCATGACTTACAGAGAAAACAAGGGTTCTGAAAATTATGAAAGTGCAGAAGTGAGAAGATCCCCCTAAAGGGTGAATCTTTTCCCTTTTATATCTAACCTAATTTGATTTAAAACTAAAATAAAATATTAAATTCTAAATCTAAAGGATTTTGTTTGTAAATAAAAATAACAAAAATAAAAGATAAGATAATAATTAAAAGCTAAATCCCATAAAAAAATGCTCCCTTGGGTGAGGTTGACCCGCACTTCTAGCGTTCAGCACCGGAATTGTCAGTGGCTTGGGGGCTGGTTCTGTTTTCCTGGGAACTAAACGCCAAGCTCAGCGTTTAGCGCCCTTCAAGGCAGTGATTCCAGAAGAAAAGTATAAACTATTAGATATCGATGGAAAGCTCTAAAAGTTAGCTTTCGAACAACGTTGGAATTGCATTAATTAGGCCTTTGTAGCTCAAGTTAGGCGCGTGGGAGCGCATGGAGGTCAGGGTTGACAACATCCACTTTCTTCCTCTTTTTGCCCAAAACTCTGCCAAATTGGCTCGAATTTCACCTGAAATAATAAAAATACCAAAACAACTCAAAGTAGTATCCAAAGAAGATTTTAACACTAAAATATAACGAAACTCACTAAATTCTAACTAAATTTAACTAGAAAATAAGCAAAAAACGGGTATAAGATGCTCACACATTATAACACCAAACTTGAATTGTTGCTTGTCCTCAAGCAACTAAAAACAATATAGGACTGAGAAGAGAAGAGAAAATGCCTAAGACCTGAGTGTTCGTTTAAGCTCATGTTCAATTACTGAGTGGGGCTTATGGTACTCTAATTCTGAATAGGTTCAGCGTCTCACTATCCTTTGAAGCCTAGAATTGTTGATATCTCTCATAACTAGAACCCGTACGATATTATGGACTCTCTTCCTCTTGAAGCTCTGATTGATCCTTGAACACAGTTTTTTCTTATCTTTTCTTTGGTGCTTTGCACCTTGAGCCTAGCTGTGACTCTAAATGTTTTGTCTTCAAGCTTAACTTGATACAATAACACCACAAGCGAGCACTTAACTGGGGAATTCTTTTGAGTTCTAATTTTTCTTTTTATTTCTTTTTATTTCTCCCAGACAGTGGTGCTCAGATCCTTTGGCATACTCTGTATTTGCATTTGGTCTCGACTCTTAGTGCTTTGCCTCAAGGATTACTTGACACATTCACACCATAAGTATATGGTTAGGAAAACAACTCTTTGAGCTTTTAATCATTTTTTACCTTCCTAACCATTGATGCTCAGAGCCTTGGACCTTGCTTTTTATTATTATTATTATTATTGCTGTTTGTTTTGCTTCAAGGATCAATTTCTCACTGAGTTAGAGAATCCGTAATATTTTTCTAAGTTCCTATACCTCAAGAATCAACATTCTTAACTTCACTATCAAATATGCACTGTTCTGTTCATACATTCAGAATCATAGACAATATCACCACATCAAAGTAATCATAATAACTCATAACATATAACTTAAGTGTCATGCATTTTACTACTTCTTTTCTTTTTCTTTTGGTTTTTCTAGCTCAGTGAGCAATACATGAGACATCTTTCAAAATAAGCATAAAAGATCAAAATAAATAACTTAACTCGAAAAGTAATAAAATACTACTACTAGTCATGCAAAGGCTTTCAAGTGTGATATAGCACGTGAAAAAGATGGAACACAATGCAGAAGGCATTTTTTTCAACAAGGAAGGAAAGAGAGCCGAGAAATACATATCTAATTCGAATAGGAAGAGGAAGCATAGAGCGCTGACTCGCACTGGTTGTGAAGCCATGCTTGCGTTGTATTTTGACACAAAAACTTTGACTTGGAGGGTTAAAAAATTAGTCGAGAAGCACAATCACAATCTTGTCCCACAATGCTTGATACACCTAATTCCAAACCACTGAGGGTTGACTAAGGCACAAAAGGCTCAGGCAAACACCATGCATGATCATGGTCTTCTAACCTCTAAAATAATGGGACTAATGGTAGGCCAAGCCGATGGTTATACCATGTCAGGTTCACAAAGAAGGACCTGAATAACCACATTCAAATAACTCGTCGTGCAAAGCTCATTGGTAGGGATTCCAATGCGATGATTAGCTATCTACTTGGAAAAGCCGATGTCGACCCCATGGCTATGGCAAGGTATAGTGCTACTGATGAAGGTCGGCTGGGAAATTTATTTTGGGCAAACGGCAATTGTAGGGCCGATTATCAGTGCTTTGGAGATGTGCTTGCATTCGATACAACCTACCGGAAGAATAAGTACAGAAGGCCTTTGGTAATCTTCTCGGGTTGTAACCATCACCGCCAAATATGTATATTTGGCTTTGCCTTGGTAGAGGACGAACGAACGAAAATATACATGTGGTTGTTGCAAAAATTTCTAGAAGTCATGCTGAACAAGTTTTCCAGAGTTGTGGTCACAGACGGTGATGAGGCAATGAAGGCAGCAATTCAAAAAATCTTCCTAGATGCAACTCACCGACTATGTGGTTTGCACATTTAGAAGAATATAACGGCAAACATAAAAAATAAAAATTTTTCCAACGACTTCAGAAGATGTTTGTATGTTCCATGGCATCCGGATGAATTTGAAGAATATTGGGAGAATATGATAAAAAAATATGGGTTGGAGGAAAATGATTGGGTTCTAAATGAATATGAAAAGAGAAAAAGTTGGGCAAGAGCTTACTTAAGGGATAAATTTTGTGCTAGATTTAGAACAACATCAAGGTGTGAGGCGATAAACAACTTCATCAAGAGGTTTATTTGCAATCGCCAAAGTCTTCTAGAGTTGGTCCAAAATCTTGAGCATGCTCTTAGGGACTATAAACACAATGAATTATTTTCTCAATTTAAGACGGTGTATGGGGAGCCCATTCCAACTACTGGGTTAGAAGCATTAGAGCTTTCTGCTGCAAATTTTTACACAAGGAAGATTCTTGGAGAAGTAAAAAAGGAGATTCAATGAGTGGTCGCATTAGATATAATAAATGAGAAAAATATATCAACTACTGTTGTGTTAAAAGTTAAAGAGTGTGATAGGAGGCAACATATATACAACGTACTTTATGATCACAATACTGACCATATGGAGTGTGAATGTAGTCAGTGGAGTAGTGGTGCACAGAAATTGTGATTACACTTTTATTATGTAAAATTCATTGCTCTTTCTTTCCCTGGTAATGGCGCCAAACACATGATGCCAATACCATGGTTCACAACTTCGCACAACTAACCAGCAAGTGCACTGGGTCGTCCAAGTAATACCTTACGTGAGTAAGGGTCGAATCCCACAGAGATTGTTGGTATGAAGCAAGCTATGGTCACCTTGTAAATCTCAGTCAGGCGGATATAAAATAGTAATGGGCTTTTCGAAAATTATTCATCTGTCGGTTCTCGATCATGCTGGAATAGGATTCACCCTCCTTTTGCGTCTGTCACTAACGCCCTGCAATCGCGAGTTTGAAGCTCGTCACAGTCATTCAATCATTGAATCCTACTCGAAATACCACAGACAAGGTTTAGACCTTCCGGATTCTCTTGAATGCTGCCATCATTCTAGCTTACACCGTGAAGATTCCGATTAAGAGATCTAAGAGATACTCATTCAATCTAATGTAGAACGGGAGTGGTTGTCAGGCACGCGTTCATAGGGAATGATGATGATTGTCACGTTCATCACATTCAGGTTGAAGTGCGAATGAATATCTTAGAAGCGAAATAAGAAGAATTGAATAGAAAATAGTAGTACTTTGCATTAATCTTTGAGGAACAGCAGAGCTCCACACCTTAATCTATGGAGTGTAGAAACTCTACCGTTGAAAATATATAAGTGAATAGAAGGTAAGCATGGCCGAGTGGCCAGCCTCCTATGGAGGTCTAGAGATCTAAAAGTGATCAAAAGATACAATCCAGGATCAAAAGATATCTAATACAATAGTGAAATGTCCTATTTATAATAAACTAGCTACTATGGTTTATAGAAGTAAGTAATTGATGCATAAATCCACTTCCGGGGCCCACTTGGTATGTGCTTGGGCTGAGCTTGAGTGTTGCACGTGTAGAGGTCCTTCTTGGAGTTGAACGCCAGCATTTGTGCCAGTTTGGGCGTTCAACTCTGGTTTTGGATCCTTTTCTGGCGCTGGGCGCCAGAATTGGGCAGAGAGCTAGCGTTGAACGCCAGTTTGCGTCGTCTATTCTTGGCCAAAGTATGGACTATTATATATTGCTGGAAAGCCCTGGATGTCTACTTTTCAACGCAATTAGAAGCACGCCATTTCGAGTTCTGTAGCTCCAGAAAATCCACTTTCAGTGCAGGGAGGTCAGAATCCAACAACATCAGCAGTCCTTCTTCAACCTCTGAATCTGATTTTTGCTCAAGTCCCTCAATTTCAGCCAGAAAATACCTGAAATCACAGAAAAACACACAAACTCATAGTAAAGTCTAGAAATGTGAATTTAACATAAAAACTAATGAAAACATCCCTAAAAGTAACTAGATCCTACTTGTACTTCTTGTTCTTTTGAATTAAAACATTTTTTATTTAAGAGAGGTGATGGATTCATAGGACATTCATAACTTTAAGACAATGTTACTAACTACTAATGATCATGTAATGAAGACACAAACATAGATAAGCACATAATATAGAAAACAAAAAACAGAGAAAGTAAGAACAAGGAATGAGTCCACCTTAGTGATGGTGGCGTTTCCTTCTTAAGGAACCAATGATGTCCTTGAGCTCTTCTATGTCTCTTCCTTGTCTTTGTTGCTCCTCCCTCATTGCTTTTTGATCTTCTCTTATTTCATGAAGCATGATGGAGTGCTCTTGATGTTCCACCCTTAATTGTCCCATGTTGGCACTTAATTCTCCTAGGGAGGTGTTGATTTTCTCCCAATAGTTTTGTGGAGGAAGATGCATCTGAGGCATTTCCGGGATCTCATGGTGATGAGCTTCCTGCGCCTCTTGAGCTCCATGAATGGGCTCTCTTGCTTGCTCCATCTTTTTCTTAGTGATGGGCTTCTCTTCCTTAATAGGAATGTCTCCTTCTATGAAAGCTCCAGCTGAGTAACATAGATGGCAAATAAGGTGAGGAAAAGCTAGCCTTGCCATGGGGGATGACTTTTCGGCTATTTTGTAGAGTTCATTAGAGATGACTTCATGAACTTCTATTTCCTCTCCAATCATGATGCTATGAATCATGATGACTCGATCCACAGTAACTTCAGATCGGTTGCTAGTGGGGATGATGGAGCATTAGATGAATTCCAACCATCCTCTAGCCACAGGCTTGAGGTCCAATCTTCTTAGTTGAACCGGCTTGCCTTTGGAGTCAATCTTCCATTGAGCTCCTTCCACACATATGTCCATAAGGACTTGGTCCAACCTTTGATTAAAGTTGACCCTTCTAGTGTAGGGGCATTCATCTCCTTGCATCATAGGCAAGTTAAACGCCAACCTCACATTTTCCGGACTAAAATCTAAGTATTTCCCCCGAACCATTGTAACGTAGTTCTTTGGATCCGGGTTCTTACTTTGATCATGGTTCTTGGTGATCCATGCATTGGCATAGAACTTTTGAACCATTAGGATGCCGACTTGTTGGATGGGATTTGTTAGAACTTCCTAACCTCTTCTTTGAATTTCATGTCGGATCTCCGGATACTCATTTCTTTTGAGTTTGAAAGGGACTTCAGGGATCACCTTCTTCTTGGCCACAACATCATAGAAGTGGTCTTGATGGGCTTTGGAGATGAACCTTTCCATCTCCCATGACTCGGAGGTGGAAGCTTTTGTCTTCCCTTTCCCCTTTCTAGAGGATTCTCCGGTCTTAGGTGCCATCAATGGTAATGGAAAAACAAAAAGCTTATGCTTTTACCACACCAAACTTAGAATATTGCTCGCCCTCGAGCAATAAAAGAAAGAATAGAGGAAGAAGAAGAAGAAAATATGGAGAAGAGGGATGAAGTGTGTTTCGGCCAAGTAGAGAGGAGAGGGTTGTGTTGTGTGAATATGAGGAAGAATGGAGGGCTATATATAGGGGAGGGAGGGGGTTAAGGTTCGGTCATTTAGGGTGGGTTTGGGTGGGAAATTGGTTTTGAATTTTGAAGGTAGGTGGAGTTTGTGAGGTAGGTTTATGGGGAAGAGTGGATGGATGTGAGTGGTGAAGAGTTGATGGGGAAGAGAGATTGAGGTGATTGGTGAAGGGTTTTTGGGGAAAGGTGTTTATGGGATTGTGTGAAAGAGAGGTGAGAAGAAGTGAGCAAAGGTAGGTGGGGATCCTGTGGGGTCCACAGATCTTGAGGTGTCAAGGCATTTACATCCCTGCACCAATTTAGGCATGCAAAATGCCCTTGCACACAACTCTGGGCGTTCAGCACCAGGTTGGTGCCCATTTTGGGCGTTCAACGCCCATTTACTAGCCATTTCTGGCGTTGAACGCCAGAACCATGCTTGTTCTGGGCGTTCAGTGCCAGGATGCTGCCCTTTTTGGGCGTTCAGCACCAGAACCATACTCTGTTCTGGCGTTGAACGCCAGACAGATGCTTCCTCCAGGGTGTGATTTTTCTTCTGCTGTTTTTTATTTCGTTTTTAATTTTTTTGTTTATTTTGTGACTCCACATGATCATGAACCTATAAAGACATATAACTAAGAAAAATATAGTTAGATAAATAAAAAATTGGGTTGCCTCCCAACAAGCGCTTCTTTAATGTCAATAGCTTGACAGTGGGCTCTCATGGAGCCTCACAGATGTTCAGAGCATTGTTGAGACTCTCCTACACCAAACTTAGAGTTTGGATATGAGAGTTCAACACCAAACTTAGAGTTTGGTTGTGGCCTCCCAACACCAAACTTAGAGTTTGACTGTGGGGGCTTTGGTTGACTCTGCTTTAATGTCAGAAGGACACTTTTTTGGTCAACTGTTTGTATCTTTCCCAAGCTTTATAGAGGGATTCACCTTCTTTCTGTCTGAAGGTTTGAACATCCACTCTAAGCTTGCTCAGCTTTTGAAGAGGAAAGAACTTGGCTAGGAAAGCCTTGACCAGCTTATCCCAAGAGTTCAGGCTGTCTTTAGGTTGAGAATCCAACCATATTCTAGCTCTGTCTCTTATAGCAAAAGGGAAAAGCATGAGCCTGTAGACTTCAGGATCTACTCCATTAGTCTTAACAGTATCACATATCTGCAAGAATTCAGTTAAGAACTGAAAAGGATCTTCAGATGGAAGTCCATGAAACTTGCAGTTTTGCTGCATCAGAGAAACTAATTGAGGTTTCAGCTCAAAGTTGTTTGCTCCAATGGCAGGAATGGAGATGCTTCTTCCATGTTAATTGGAATTAGGTGCAGTAAAGTCACCAAGCATCCTCCTTTCATTATTATTATTTTTGGCTGCCATCTCCTCTTCCTGTTCGAAAATTTCTGAAAGATTATCTCTGGATTGTTGTATTTTAGCTTCTCTTAGTTTCCTTTTCAGAGTCCTTTCAGGTTCTGGATCTGCTTCCACAAGAATGTTCTTGTCCTTGCTCCTGCTCATATGACAAAGAAGAGGGCATAGAAAAATAATAATAATAGAGATCCTCTTTTTTTTTTGTGAGTGAGGGAGAGATGTTAGTAGATGAATAAACAAATAGAAGGAGATGAGAGAGAAGAGAATTTTCGAAAATTATTTTTGAAAAAAGAGTTAGTGATTTTCGAAAATAGTTTTTGAAAAATGTTAGTAATTTTCGAAAATTAAAATTAAAATTTAAAATAATTAATTAATTAAAAAGAAATTTTGAAAAAGAGAGGAGATATTTTCGAAAATTAGAGAGAGAGAGAGTTAGTTAGGTGGTTTTGAAAAAGATAAGAAACAAACAAAAAGTTAGTTAGTTAGTTGAAACAAATTTGAAAGGATAAGAAGTTAGGGAGTTAGAAAAGATATTTTGAAATCAAATTTTTGAAAAAGATAAGATAAGAAGATATTTTTGAAAAGATATGATTGAAATTAGTTTTTGAAAAAGATTTGATTTTTTTTTAAAATCACAATTAATGACTTGATTCACAAGAAATCACAAGATATGATTCTAGAACTTAAAGTTTGAAACTTTCTTAACAAGTAAGTAACAAACTTGAAATTTTTGAATCAAAACATTAATTGGTGATGTTATTTTCGAAAATTTGATATAAGAAAAATATTTTTGAAAAATGTTTTTAGAATTTTCGAAAATAACTAAGAAATTTGAAAAAGATTTGATTTTTGAAAAAGATTTTGAAAAAGATGAGATTTTTAAATTGAAAATTTGATTTGACTCATAAAAACAACTAAATTTTAAAAAGTTTTGAAAAAGTCAAATCTAATTTTCGAAATTATGAGAGAAAAGAGGGAAAGATATTTTTTTGATTTTTGAATTTTTTATTATGAGAGAGAAAAACATGAAAATTATGCAATGCATGAGAATTTTAGATCAAAACATGTGATGCATGCAAGAATGCTATGAATGTCAAGATGAACACCAAGAACACTATGAAGATCATGATGAACATCAAGAACATATTTTTGAAAAATTTTTAATGCAAAGAAAACATGCAAGACACCAAACTTAGAATTCTTTAATGCTTAGACACTAAGAATTCAAGAATGCATATGAAAAACAAGAAAAGACACAAAACATGCAAATGCAAAGACCAAACAAGAAGACTTATCAAGAACAACTTGAAGATCATGAAGAACAATATGAATGCATGAAATTTTCGAAAAAAAATGCAAGATGCACATGCAATTGACACCAAACTTATAACATGACTCAAGACTCAAACAAGAAACAGAAAAATATTTTTTTTTATTTTTATGATTTTCTAATTTTTTTGGATTTTTCGAAAATTAATTGAAAAAGGAAAATAAGGATTCCAAAATTTTTAATCTGAATTCCAGGAATCTTGCATTCTTAGTCTACGGCTTCAGTCCAGGAATTAGACATGGCTCACTAGCCAGCCAAGCTTTCAATGAAAGCTCCGGTCCAAAACACTAGACATGGCCAATGGCCAGCCAAGCTTCAGCAAACATAGATACCTCTCATGTATACAACAGCTGATATTTCATCCAACTTCATATACTTATGAGTGGAAGCCTCAGTCCAAAAGAATTTAGACATGGCTTTACAGCCAGCCAGGCTTCACATGCTTCATGAAACACTAGGATTCATTCTTTAAAAATTTTGAATAAATTTTTTTTTTCGAAAACAAAAGAAAACACTTTTGAAAGATTTTTGGAAAATTTTTGAAAACAAAACAAAAAAGAAAATTACCTAATCTGAGCAACAGGATGAACCGTCAGTTGTCCAAACTCGAACAATCCCCGGCAACGGCGCCAAAAACTTGGTGCGCAGAAATTGTGATTACACTTTTATTATGTAAAATTCATTGCTCTTTCTTTCCCTGGTAATGGCGCCAAACACATGATGCCAATACCATGGTTCACAACTTCGCACAACTAACCAACAAGTGCACTGGGTCGTCCAAGTAATACCTTACGTGAGTAAGGGTCGAATCCCACAGAGATTGTTGGTATGAAGCAAGCTATGGTCACCTTGTAAATCTCAGTCAGGCGGATATAAAATAGTAATGGGCTTTTCAAAAATAATTAATAAAATAGGGATAGAAATACTTATGTAATTCATTGGTGAGAATTTCAGATAAGCGAATAGAGATGCTTTCGTTCCTCTGAACCTCTGCTTTCCTGCTATCTTCATCCAATCAGTCTTACTCCTTTCTATGGCTGGCTTTATGTGATACATCACCATTGTCAATGGCTACTTTCGGTCTTCTCTCGGGAAAATGATCCAAATGCCCTGTCACGGCACGGCTAATCGTCTAGAGGCATCACCCTTGTCAATGGTTTCATCCTATCCTCTCAGTGAAAATGGTCAACGCACCCTGTCACAGCACGGCTATTCATCTGTTGGTTCTCGATCATGCTGGAATAGGATTTACTATCCTTTTGCGTCTGTCACTACGCCCGGCAATCGCGAGTTTGAAGCTCGTCACAGTCATTCAATCATTGAATCCTACTCGGAATACCACAGACAAGGTTTAGACCTTCCGGATTCTCTTGAATGCCGCCATCATTCTAGCTTACACCGCGAAGATTCCGATTAAGAGATCTAAGAGATACTCATTCAATCTAATGTAGAACGGGAGTGGTTGTCAGGCACACGTTCATAGGGAATGATGATGATTGTCACGTTCATCACATTCAGGTTGAAGTGCGAATGAATATCTTAGAAGCGAAATAAGAAGAATTGAATAGAAAACAGTAGTACTTTGCATTAATCTTTGAGGAACAGCAGAGCTCCACACCTTAATCTATGGAGTGTAGAAATTCTACCGTTGAAAATACATAAGTGAATAGAGGGTAAGGATGGCCGAGTGGCCAGCCTCCCATGGAGGTCTAGAGATCTAAAAGTGATCAAAAGATACAATCCAGGATCAAAAGATATCTAATACAATAGTTAAATGTCCTATTTATAGTAAACTAGCTAATATGGTTTACAGAAGTAAGTAATTGATGCATAAATCCACTTCCGGGGCCCACTTGGTATGTGCTTGGGCTGAGCTTGAGTGTTGCACGTGTAGAGGTCCTTCTTGGAGTTGAACGCCAGCATTTGTGCCAGTTTGGGCGTTCAACTCTGGTTTTGGATCCTTTTCTGGCGCTGGCCGCCAGAATTGGGCAGAGAGCTGGCGTTGAACGCCAGTTTGTGTCATCTATTCTTGGCCAAAGTATGGACTATTATATATTTCTGGAAATCCCTGGATGTCTACTTTCCAACGCAATTGGAAGCACGCCATTTCGAGTTCTGTAGCTCCAGAAAATCTACTTTAAGTGCAGGGAGGTCAGAATCCAACAGCATCAGCAGTCCTTCTTCAACCTCTGAATCTGATTTTTGCTCAAGTCCCTCAATTTCAGCCAGAAAATACCTGAAATCACAGAAAAACACACAAACTCATAGTAAAGTCCAGAAATGTGAATTTAACATAAAAACTAATGAAAATATCCCTAAAAGTAACTAGATCCTACTAAAAACATACTAAAAACAATGTCAAAAAGCGTATAAATTATCCGCTCATCAAGTAGTGAAGGCATTCCTTGCAGCCATATGTTTTGTGCCATGAAAATGGTAGGTTTACAGAAGTTGTCAGATAGTCTTCTTTTGAAAAGATGGTCGAAGGATACCAAAAAGTAGCTGGATGAAAATTTTGCTAGGGGCACTGCACAAGACAGAGAAAGAGAACTTTTAATGCGTTATGGCGCATTTTCAGTGGCAGTTACGTGGATGGTATTCTTAGGAGCTCAAGATGATCCTTCTTTCCATGACACTATGAATGAAGTCTGTCGTTGGACTAAAACACTAGAGCAAAAATCTTTCTTGAAAAGACAAACAAGTGATTCTCCCATGCCGACCCTGTTGGTGACCTTTCAATAGTCAAGACAAAAGGTGCACCCAAGGGAAAAAAAAAGAGAGAGAGGTAAACGGAGATGCACTAAATGCAACCGTGCTGGTCATATGAAGAAGAATTGTCTTGTGAGAAATGACGGTGACGATTCGGGTGATAAGACTAGTATTGACACACAAACTAGCTTTGGTACAGAAGAGGTCAGTAAGATACAATATTGCCATAGTGGTTACTTGAATTAAAATAAACTTGTAAATTCTATGTTATAGTTATACTTGATAGCAATGTTGATTGTATGTATCATTTTTTTCATAGGAGCTTCCCAAGGACCCTATGGCTTCTTAAGGGACATCAGCAGTGCCAAATACAAAAGTAAATGCATCTGTACAGCTAGGATTTGGGCTAGGTGATTTAGGATTGATTAATAGCCATAGGGCTCCCATCCTACCATATGGAAGTCATCAGTGGCTATTACAGGTATGAATAATAAGAAATTAATTATTGCATTGTTAATTCTTACTGTTTAGTAATTTTTAAATTATTTGATATCACATTATGATTCGCTAAAGTCCTTTCTTTTTCTCTCAAATTTATTTGTACAGTGGAGAACAGGTTGTACAACAAGGACAAATTTCAAAGTTTAATGGGATGCAGTACCATATACTTCTATAGTGTGATGAGAGTATATTTTAAGATGTTGTTTAAATTTTTGAATTTCAAATAGTAGTGCATTGAGGTTGATATAAAATTTTTATTATTAAATTTTTAGATATTTTCTTATGGGTAAATTTAATAAATAGACACTAGACTCTACTGAAATGTGCAT
The DNA here is from genome assembly GCF_000816755.2 of Arachis ipaensis. NCBI lineage: Eukaryota > Viridiplantae > Streptophyta > Magnoliopsida > Fabales > Fabaceae > Arachis > Arachis ipaensis. The sequence goes on along the minus strand of NC_029793.2, from coordinate 40,270,236 downwards.
AAGGATTCAATAGTTGTTGATTTATATAGTTAACCTGACTAAGTTAGAATTTGCTCTATTTTTTGAAGTTCATATACTCAGTTGTTCAGGTTTCTGTTTGAAGACTTTTTAATTGCAAAAGGAAAATGTAAATAGCCCATATCAGATTATTGTTTATTCTTATTCATTCTAACATTCAAAAGGGTCTCTTATGATGATTTGAGAAAAGATTAAAGTGTTTATTTGAATTTAAAATGGAAGGTGTATTAATAGACCAATCCACCCAAACAACCAATAATGTTTATAGGCTTTGGCAAAACTGGTCTATCTGTATTAAGGAACTCATTGAAATTCATGGATTTTAAGTACTGAGATTTGTTCAATTGGTCTCCCTGAAAGATTGCTAGCAGTTGATTCTAAGTATGCTACTGTCTTATTTATTCCATATGGTTTCACTTACTAATATAAGTGATATCTGTTATTAATAGAATGGATGTATAGTTTTCTAGTTATCTGGAATCTGGATAATAATGTGCTTTCAAAATATAATGCACCATGTTAAAATGGACAAATGCAAAGTGTGTAAACTATTGCGAATATTTTCAATTCTTATGTTTGACTTTTTGCAGTGGTTGTTTTGTTGCTGTCAGTGCATATGAAGATCGGTTGGCTCTATTTTCTATGTCAGGGATTGGCAATGATATTGTTGATGAGGTCTGGAAATGCTTTTCTATTTATTGAAGGTGATGCTCTTTTGACGGGTATGTTCTCTGCTTATTTATAGACGGGTATGTTCTCTGCTCGAACCTATTTTGTGCTCTTGGCTTCTTCAGTTTTTGTTATTACCTAGGTTAATTTGATGTTGTTCTTCTTTCGCAATTGTTTCATTATAATTGCTTACTTTCAGGAAGAAGCTTACTTGAAGACTTCTTTTTTACGAGTGCCAACGATGATCATGAAGGCCAAATTGAAGCAACAATGTGGTGGACAGTTTACATCAAAGATGGAAGGAATGATAGGTTCTTTACATATACCATGTTTATCTCTTTTTGGCTGGTCAACTAAAAATTATGTTGCTTTTTGCTTCCACCAGGTTACAAACTTGACACTGGCAAAGGAGAATCAAACTAGCTTTGAGGAGTATTTAAGCAATAATCCTAATGTGGACCCTGGAATAGACTTGACAGTTACAGTTCTGACTAATGGCTTCTGGCCCAGTTACAAATCTTTTGATCTCAATCTTCCAACGAAAATGGTAATCTACATATTCTTCATATAAGCATCTTATATAACATGGTGCCAAGTACTTGGTACACTTGGATTAAGTAGATTTTGGTCTACAAGTAACAGCTTCCCTCTCTTAATATTTTTAGATCAAGTGCGTTGAAGTTTTCAAGGAATTTTATCCAACTAAAACAAAGCACAGAAAGCTTACATGGATTTACTCCTTGGGTACTTGTAATATAAGTGGGAAATTTGAACAAAAAATTGTGGAGCTGATTGTTACAACCTACCAGATTAATTACTTATCGCATGCTTCTTATCTGTAAAAGAATACCATTTTCCCCTCACACGTTCATTGTTTCACTTTTTGGATCTTGACAATGTAGTATTGGATTTCTTTCTCCTGATCAATGTTGGTCTAATAATAACGTGTTTTTAACACTCCTGCAGGGCATTACTTAAGTGCATCAGCTCTAATATGGGCGAGCACACAGAATGATAAATTGAAGGATAAAATGTCAGCCATTGTTGCCGGTCTCTCTGCCTGTCAGCAAAAAATTGGAACTGGATATCTCTCTGCATTTCTATCTGAGTTTTTTGACAAATTTAAAGCTATTCAGCCTGTGTGGGCTCCCTATTACACCATTCACAAGGTTCAATAGAAAAAAATTGATTTTACTTGCAAGTGCTTTCTTTTGGCCTCAATACATTAATGAAATTCTCTCTTTTGTTAACAAAAAAATAATCTTTAACAGATATTGGCCGGCCAAGGCTACTGATCAAGAGTTGAATAAAGAAATATCCGAGCGCATTGATTCCAACAAAGCAAAAGATAGAAAATCAGTCGATCAATCCTCATGTGGTTCCAACACAACCTCTAGCAGCGAATTGGAGACTGATGCATTAGAGAAGGATGAGCAAGGGAAGGAAGTGCCTGAAATAGCTGATGCTAACAATTTAGCCATTGAATCTAGTAATCGTCGTAGTAGGAGTGTTAGCAACCTTACTGATTCTTGGAAAGAGGTCTCCGAAGAGGTAACATTGTATCACATTTTCTTTTCATGAAATTATTTTAATACAATGCAATCATGCGTTGCTTTTTCTTATGAAACCTTAATTACCAGGGGCGACTGGCCTTTCAGGCTCTCTTTGCCAGAGAGGTGTTGCCACAAAGCTTTTCGCCTCTGCCCGATTTGCTAAACAAGGATCAGGAAATGGACAGCATCAGGGATAACAAGCAAACCATAGATATCAAGGATGAAGGCCAAGAGAGCAAGAAATGCAGTTCTATTTTTTAGGGTATTCAGAAAATGATGCCATGTATAGAGAATAATGAGGAAGAGGGACTGCTAACCATATGACTTGGACAAGGAAAGCTCAAGACTCGTCGAACCGACTTCAAACCTTACAAAAGATGTTCAATTGAGGCCAAGGAAAATAGGGTTGGAAGCATTGATGAACATTAAGTAATTTATGATCCTTGATTCAGCCGTTTTTCTTGATTTTACCGTATAGTTTTCTGATATCTATCTATCTGTCTATTGATACGTGGAATTAATATATCACTACAAAAATTCCTTCGGCAAGTATACCGAATTGTCGTCAAGTAATAACTCACAAGAGTGAGGTCGATCCCACGAGGATTAATGGATTAAGCAAGCAATAGTTGATTAATTATTCTAGTTAGACAATTCAATTTTGAGTGATAAGCAACAAGAAAAGTAAATGACATGAAAGTAAAGGAAAGCAATAAAGTGCAAGAAAAGTAAATGACAAGAAATTAAAGTGCTAAAAATCAAAGTGCAAGAATGTAAATTGCAACGAATGGAAAGTACAAGAAAGTAAAGTGTAAGAAAGTAAATGACTAGAAAGTAAAACCAAGTGAAGCATTTCTACAAACACTTGGAAGGCATAAATGTGCAAAAATAAAGAAAGCCATAAATGTGCATAAGTAAATAACAAGAATTAAAGACAAAAAGTAAATAACAAGAATTAAGAATGAAATTAACATTGGGATCAAGAGATATTGCATTCTTAGGATCAATTGATTTTATCTCATCTTCAATCATGCAACTCATTGACCTCTTGGCAATCATGAGTGATTGAGTCCCAATTCTTTGGTAACTCAATATCCCCAATCTTGATCAATAGCCAATTCCTTGGTCTAATTGCTCATGAGAAGAGATGAAGAATGGTCCCTAATTATACCACACACTTTTCTAGACCCAAATAATGGATAGATTAAATGTCACAATATCCCATCCATACCCAAATCTACTCAAGTGTGAGAAGAATTTTCAAGCATGGTTTCATGTTTCCTCTTCCAAGGTTCCCATGAAACCTAATTTGCATTCAATCTCTTTTCCAAGATAATTGAATACTAAGCATGAAGAACAAAAATCCTTCAAGTAAATCAAAGAGAAATGAAGAGAAGAAGAAGAATAAAAACAAATTAATCCATCAAATAGCAATAGAGCTCTCTTTCCCAATGTTGGAAATTAGAAGCTCATAACTAAATATTTACAAAAGTGTATATGAAAGAAATGGAAAAAGAGAAGAGAATGAGAGTGAAAGGGCAGTGGAGTCACCTCCACCCCTCCATTGTGTGTGTAAAATGATGAAGCTAAAGTCCTATTTATAAGCTACCTAAATTACAAATTCAAATGAAATTAAAATCAAATGCAAATTTCCTAATTACTTCTAGATGATTCTTGTGGCCTTGATTGATTGTTAATTGTGGCTTGACTTGGACTTGTGAAATTTTAATTCTCTTCATGGGAGCTTGAAACATTGAAGAATAAATGAAGGAATGGGAGTATTTGGAAGTGGCTCAATGTGGAGTGTCATTGAAGTGGCATTTTGGGCTTTTGAAGGTTTGGGAAACCTTACTCGCTAAATGATTGGTCTATTGCATCCCAAAAATGAATCACCACTATAGACTATTATATATCATTGGAAAGCTCTGGATCTCAGCTTTCCAACGCCGCTAAAAGCATATCATTTGGACTTCTCTAGCCCAAGTTATGATCTTTTTGAAGGTGAAGAGGTCAGTTTGGCGAAGTGCAGGGATTTGTTTTACGCTGAAATTGTGAAGCTAAACGAATAGCAATTTATACCCTCAAATCCAGTGTCCACCATAAAGTATTATATATGTTTGGAAAGCTATGGAAGTCTACTTTCCAATGGCAATGAGATCACCTCATTTGGAGCTTTGTATCTCGAGTTATTCTTTTTGAAGTGTGAAGAGGTCAGGGTTGCAAATTCTCTTTTGCTTCTCTTTGAGTTTGTTTCCAACTCTTTTGCCACCTTGGGAGTGTGCTTCCTCTATTAGTGCTTTTATTGCTTCTTTTTCCACCATTTCCTATAAAATTTATTAACTCAAGCAATCAAAGTAATATTCAACTTAAGCACAATAAATACTCAATAATTGGGCATTATAAACTAATTTTTAATATGAAAAAGCATAGAAAAACATAACATGATGCGCAGTCATCATCTATCTATCAATTCTGTTACCATATATATATATATATATATAGGGTAAGCTTCATAATCCGAAGATTTTCTTGAAAATAAAAAGAATCCAGTACTAAATAGAGGCACATAATTAAGTGAAACCAAGTATTAAAACATAGTTCACTTTGCTTAGGAATAAGAACGAACTCTCATAAATATAGGTTGTGTAAAGCAAGAAAAGAAAACATATTATAAGAGAAATTTGGTATAATTTGATTATCATTGTGCTAGAAAGAGGTGTGTGTTCATCTTCAAGATAGATGCGCGAAGTAAAGTATAAATGAGAATTGAATAGCTTTTTGGTATGTCTTCCTTCCTCATAATCGAAAGAGGTGTGTATATGTTGTTATTGTTTATTTATTTGGAGCAATCATATTTAAGCTTTGAAGAGCCGAAAGGAGGCATGATTTTTTCACTTTATTACAATAAAGCTAAGCATCCAATCATTTTTTTAACCAAATTCGGATTAAAGTATAACCAGTTAAGCAATAAAAATGAAACAATTGCTGCAAGAAAATCATGTGGCATCACAAAGCCATAATGTCAGAAATAAAATAGCATGGGCATAAGAAATAATGTATAAATAATTATGAATAAAAAAATCAACATATATCTAAATAGTCCAAAAAATAATGTATAAATCATTATAAATATAAAGATCAACATGTATCTAAATAGTTCAAAAGAAATAAGTGCAAAATATAAAAATAGATTGTATTTCAAAGAAAATTAAAATGGTCTAATTCAATCCATAACTACTAATAACAAGCATTATAAAATCATAAGTCTGAAGGATAGATTGCTGCATCTTTTTATTCTAGTCAGTAACAGCAAGCTCCTTTATCATATCCCGTTTTGTGTTATGCTCGTCATTCACCAAATCCATAGCCAGTCGCATCTTTGAGTAATCATTGACAACCTAACAGACATTAACAATGGTATTGGATAATGGAATAAACATAACTTCATTAATAATGACATTTTTCTTACCCATGTCTTATCGGGTCTCCAATAGTGACTGAAGACCATCCATTGAGTGACCTAAATACCACGGTCATTCCTTCGCCACAATTTAAGGCACACATTAACAAAGAAATATAATAAAAGAACAAACAGCCAAAAAATTGAATATGTACTTTAAAAATTCGTATTTTTTAACTTACGATTTGGTAGATTGTTGCGGGATAACTGCATCATTGAATTTATACTTAGAAAATTGAAGGTTTCTAAATGAAGATGTTTCTTAAAAGCTATTGTCGGATAAAAACTTCTTAAGGTAATTTAACACATTGTCAATAACACTCTTACACTCTCGCATCAATGTGCAATGTTTGAACGAGTTCAGATATCACACGGTCTCATGAAGCAAGTCAACCACTATAAGAAACTAATGACCATTCAGGTAAATTGGCACAAAAATCTACAACAACATTCAGAAGATCATTTTTACCAAAAACAGCCATGAAATATTATTGTACTAATTAATTGAATGTTCACTGAAATTAACGAACCTTGTGTAAACCGCCAAGGTCTCCTATGAAGTTATCCTTGATGTATTTCATTGTGCCAAAATAGTTCTGTTTTTGGGCGTAAAATAATTTGCTACATTGAATATTGAACTAAGTGAGGAATCTTATTATATTTCTAGTCTATCTGAAAAGATATATTAATATTGAGGACTAAATTTCGAACTACCAATAAACTTATGGAAAATATCAGTGGCAAATACCATTGGTTGCCATATTTATTTCCTCTTGGCCCAAATGACCCTTTGGTGAGTATCAAACAAACTAAGATAAGGACCTATGGAGTATAAACAATCATGGTTATGCTGCACTAATCCAAATTTGATAATTTTGCAAGCACAATAAATAAATACTGCAGAAATAATTCTTACATCACCAATTATTGGCTTGCCAGGCATAATAGTTAGAAGAGTCTTGCGTGTGCCACGACAATAATCGTTTGGAACAAGCACTTTCTTAAAATCATAAAATCAAAATATTATACTATGGTATTAGAAAAGGTTAAAAAAATAATTACATGACAAATTAGCAATTAAAATGAGAAATAAATTAATTTTACTTACTCTGGATCCAAATCGTTTCCAAAGATGTAAGTAGCAATGACCAGTTCTTTATAAAAAAAATTTATCTCTTTAGTTGGCCGAAATAAAAGGTCCAAACACAATAAAAACAATGTCAAACGTTAATTATTTAATCAAAGTATACACACAAAATCAGCCAGATACTTTTTTTTCATATAAAAAATAAACAATTTTTCTAATACTAGTGTTATCCTAAAATTTAAGCACACTTACATGTGGCATGTCATACCCATCCATGTTTGGATTGTAATTGTTATAGTAAAGCCATGGACGACCCGGAGAAACCTTTTTCCCAAAATACAATTCTTTTCGCAAATTCAAAAAATATGATAATTATTTTAAGCATTGTTGTTACTTATTTTTCAATACAATTCTCTCAACTAATCAGCTTTTCACCACATCAACAAATTAAATTCCCATATCAGCAATTGAAATTTAACTCCCTAGTACTAATCAGGATTCTAATCAGCCTTCAAATGTCACTAACAGGCACAATATGATGAGTAGAAAAAAATCTGGTACTCACAAGCCTAAAGCTCTCATTGGTGAAGCTCGGACCTCATATCTAGTGGGAAAGAGAGGAGAATATGAGGAGCAGATTTTATTTTATGTTTTTAAATCAATTTTTTAATTAGTTGGACCATGCAACTTTAAAAACTATAATATGGTTCAATACATGAAATACAATTAAAATAAAATTAGACAACATTAAAAAATAAACAACATGGTGATCCATATCACTAGCTTGGCTGATGTGTCCTTCACCAACTTCCCAATATGCAGCGTTGTCTTATGGTTGTATGTTAGTATGTATAACAGGGTAATAGAGTAAGACATTTACAAAGTTCTTAAAAGCTATTCATTATTTAAACATGATTAACAATATGGATTGGGATATATTTTGCTAGGAAGAAAAGATTAAGTTTTCCAACAGGAATTGACACCATTATCTACTTTTAAATCATAGGTCTGGCTTGAAATAAGTTATATTTGACAATACTATTCCTGTATTAATTGCACATAAAGGGGAACATTCGATGTATACTATCAAGGGTTGTTTTTTATTTGTGAGTTAGGTTTCGAAGGGAAGGAAATGGATGACTCTTTCAGGGTACTCATTGCAAACTTAGTAACTTACCCAATGATTTTTTATTGTTATTATTATTTGAAGAGACAAAAGACATACAATGTGGTTCAAAAGAAGAAATGTGGAATTGTCGATCCTACAACCAATGGAGCATTTATAGGAAGACGCACAGTAAATGCAACTTTGTGAACTATAACATCATATATTGTGTATTAATTTCATCAAATGCTATCTTAGTAGTATTTAAATTTTGTTATTTAAAAAATAAAAAACCTTAACTTCGGAGACCGGTAGTCCACGCTTTCTTCCCTTGCACCTCAGAGTCCTCTTCTTCGTGACTGGTTCGTCACCCAAACACATTGAGGAGTTGGCGTCAAGTAAGCGTTTCAAAGTGTCCGATGGTGGTGTAACAGCTAGAGCACTCTTCGAAATCTTTACACCGTCACTCTCACTTTTTGATGAGGAACTAACCATTTTCACAAACTCTGATACAACTGTTGTTATCCTATGCACAACAGCTTCGCATATCATCGTCGACAGTGCCTTGGCAACACCCTTTCCAAGCTTCAAGATGCCATAAAATAAGACGCGTTACTAAATAATAAGGTAACAACACAGCAAACATAAACATCACAAAAGACACCAAACATGTTAAAATAGGTTAAAGTTATAACATATTCTGCTTTTCTTTTTTTCCAGAACTAAGCTTAAATTATGAATTTTTTCATTTGGTATATCAAATTATATTTTTTATTACATGCATTGGTAATAGGCCATAGTTGATTAGTTGGGGCCCAAAAACTACAGATGAAAGGTGAGAAAGCCCATTTGTTGAGGAAAAAAACAAAAGAAGAAAAGGTGGCCTGAAAGGCAGATGCTGGCAAGTGATAGCTGGGAAAACTTATAAAGAAAATGCCTCCACTTAAGAACTTAATTAGAGCTGAAGGTACCAAGTGCCTTGAAACACTAAACTGATAGTTAATTAGAGTTGAAGGTATCAAGTCCTCATCCTCCAATGTTTTACTGTTCTTCCCTGCTTTAGTGAACTGAGGAATTGTCTGCTGTCAGACTACTACCAGATGCATTAGCTCAAACTTCAAACCTGGTTGTTTCAAAGCAGAGCTGAGAAACTGCATCATCAACATGGAAATCAAGAACAATGCTAAGTAGCAGTCCCAGAAGAAATACTAATCTGATAAAAGATGGGGGATATGCGAAGTAACAGTCAAATCCATCCACAATGTATTGCATGAGTTTACAACAATATACATACATACAACATAAATCATTTTATACAACTAGGGATTTCTTTGTAAATTGCAATTATAGTTATCTGATAGTAAATAGTTAGCTCAAGAAATTTCCAACTTTCATGATTGAATTTTTCCCCTCAAATAAAGTATCAAATTTGTTGAAGGACAAACCTCATAGAGGGTCATAGTTTGTTTCCATGGAGAAAATACACCTTGAAGTACAACTCCATCTGGCAACTCAATTTTTGCTGCAATAGTTTTAGGAATGGCAAAGAAGACCTTCACCTATAAGAGAGATTTTTTTTAAACAGGAAAAAAGTTTAGAGATATTTAATCTAAATAATTGGTTTGCTAGTACTTTAAATGCACCAAAGTACCCAAAGCTAATAGGAAATACAATGACAAACAACTTCATCTCTGCAAAATAACAAATAGAGAATAAAACTGAATACATTTGAAGAATGAAGGTTATTAGATATCCACTAACAACTAACAAGGTATATCCACTAACAAGTTATGTTTGTGTGAAAATTTTCTATTATAAAATGGTTCGTATTTTCATTTCTTGTGCTAATAAGGGCTTGTTGATATCTGCTGCTTCTATTACTAATTCAAACTAACTTATGCCATCCATCAGTAATTACTAGATGCAGAAGAATGACTAAATTTTCCAACCAACGGCCAGTGTCATGATTCCAATCCAAATACTTAATTAGTAATTATCTATTCACCTAAATGTAATTTCAAAATACAGAGAAGCTTCCTACAAAACTGACTATTAAAGTATTACCTGTCTGTCAATAAGCTTGGATTCAGGCTTTGCATTTATGTTGTCAGCAGAAGCTGCAGCCAAATTCTCACTTTTTGGAGATACTTTTTTCTCTAAACTTGCGTCCCAGGACACAAACAAAGGAAATGTCATATTATTTTTATATTTTATTTCACTGAAATTCTAGCGAAGTTAGGCCATGTTCAAACACAACAACAAACAATAATACATAATCAAAATCAATCACCTGAGCAGTAGGACAAGGAGCTGGTGTTGATTGTGTAGCAACAAACTGCAAAATGCCAAATATTCTAGTCTGCCCATAACTAGCAGCTCTTTGCCAATGCAAAACAGGCATATCTCCTGCTCTTATCCCCAACCAACCTCCTCCTCTTCCTTTTATTATCCCTTCTTTTCATCTCACGTGATACCAGCAACCCCATGCCCCCAGTGCAGCAATGCCATCGTCCCATTCCCACTAAGCACCACCCCAACCTGTGGCGACCCCGCCTACAAGATCCGATGTACCTCTAACACTCTCGTCTTCGACAAGCTCAACAACTCTTACCCGATCGAGTCCATAAACCCTCAGTCCCAACGTCTCATCATCTGTCCTGTGTCGCTCCTGCCGAACACGTGTGTCACCACCGATAAGGTTCACCAAGGGATCCAGCTCAACAGTACCCTCCCTTTCAACATCACAAGCTCCAATACCATTGTTTACCTCAATTGCACCCAAACGCTTCTTATGTCGCCGCTTAACTGCTCCTCCTCCAGCCTCTGCCATACCTACATCAATGCCATCGCATCCGCCTCTGTATGCAATAGTGGATCGATGTGTTGCACGTTCTGTGCCGGTGGCTCTAGTAACTCCTACCAGCTGCTTCTTTTGCCAGTGACGACAAGCTCGGGGAAGGCATGCAAGCATTGTTGTTAAACTCTCGAGTTAACTCGTAAACTCGTATGAGTTTACGAGTTTAGATATGGAAACGAGTTAACTCGGACATAGACTCTATCCTGAGTAAACTCGGCTAGACTCGGTCAAACTCGGACAAACTCGTGAGTTTAGGACCGAGTTAGTGAGTTTATGTTTTTCTTCATTTTTGCTAAAAAAAGCGCCATTTTGAAACCAAAAAAAAAATATTTTTTTTACTAGGGTTACGATAACACTCCTAAAGAATGAAAGAAAACTCACTCACAACTCACTCATCAGCATTGTTTCTCTCAAGTCTCACTTTCTCCATGTTCTGTCGCAGTCACTGTTCCCCGTCGAGCTGCCGCTGTTCACCTGTGTCTACTACCTCTGCTCTGATTTGCACCATTGTCTTTGTGAATTTTACCTATGTTGTCCTCTACTTTATATTTCTTCACATCTCCACTATCCGCAACTCCATCATGCTATCACCGTTCACGGTACGACTACTTCTCCTACAGTCCTATCTCTGTTCTGGTTTGCGCCGTTGTAAAATCCATGACTCTTTGTCGCCGTCATTTCGTGCTGCTGCTGCACCCTCATCACCACTATCTGCTGCACCCTTGTCTTCGATCTGCTGTTGTTGGGACTTTGCCCCTTCTTTTCTTTTGTATCCTCTATTTTTTGTATGCCTTTTGCCCTCTTTTTGAGCATTTGCTTCTTGATTTAGTTTTTTTTCTTTTTAAATTTTATTGCTTCTAATTTTAGCCTATTGCTTATCGTTTATGTTAGATGGCCAGATGATTCATCCATTCATGGCTGATTAGTAATTAATTATTTTGTTTAGAGTTAATTTGATTATTTGATATTGTTCAATGTTCAATTAAAGATTTAGTATTACAGATTTAGAATTTTTAATTTTTTGTGTTCTATGTTGTATTTGTATAAGAATAATTATAGAGGATTTGAATGTGTATTTTAAAATATTTGTTATAATGTATGCTACTATAATTTATAATGTGCTTTAAGATTGATATTATTAATTTTGAAGGGTTAGAATTGAGTAAATATACATTATGTATGAATTATATATATATAAACTTCATAACAGGTGAACTCGTACGAGTCTACGAGTTAACTCGCGAGTCGAGTCTAGGTCAGCTCCACGAGTTTACTTAGACTCGCGAGTTCGACAACTTTGCATGCAAGTGCGACTGAGTGCGAGACGGTGATGACTAACAAGATGGTGACGATTGATGACACAGAGAGCGACGAGGACCTTAAGTGCTTGACCGAAAACAAGAGAGGGAGAGAGCTTGAGATTGAGCCAGTGAGAAAAGAGATGAAAGCTCGAGCTTCAGTAAGAAAAGGGAGAGGAAAGAGACGTTATGGCTAAGCTTTTTTCTTTTTCGGGTCAGCTTGAGAGATTAGTGAGAGATTGGGGTTGGATTTGGGTTTGGGCAGGGACAATGAGATAAGGTTAGATTTTTTTTCTGGAGACCTAATTGTATTTTTAAATTTTTAAGAATTTAAATGTCCGCAAAATAAAAAGTCAGGGATATATTTGTCTTTTTACCAAAAAATTTAAACATGATTCAGTTCAGATTGTGTAAATTGATCGGATCAAACCGGATCTAATAATTATAATAAGGACAATTGGGTTTATTATTGTTGCTATAATAAACTAATTTTTTTTGGTTTATTAAAAAATAAATTATTAACCGGTTCAATAAAAATATTTAATAATAATATGACACATGTAAATATCTTTAAAAATGATATTTTTAGTGTCTTTACTAGTGTATGAACCCGTGCTGAGCACGGAAAAATTTATAAAAGTAAAAAAAAAATTATATGCTTCGATATTTAAAACAAAAATACAAAATAATAATTATTTTAAAAAATTTATAAAATTATTATCAAAATCAAAGTTTAACTTAAAAAAAGTGAGTAATAATTATTTTATATTTTTTAAAGTAAAATAATTATACACTGATACAGAATTTAAAATAAAATTAAAATATTTACATTAGAATACTATTTTTTCAAAGACTTCTCTATAAATAACATTGATGGTTGAATTTGCAGACATTCCTACGTGATTTATAAATAAAACTTTTAAACATCTCTTACTCTTAACTCTTGAAAGTGCCACATATAGTTGGCCATGTGTAAAAATTGGTTTGGGCAAGTACAATCCAACATGAGATAAAGTTTGTCCCTGAGACTTATTAATTGTCATGGCAAACGATACTATTATGGAAAATTGTCTTTGTTGGAATCTAACTGGGACGGTTTCATTTGTTGGTACAATATTCATTCTTGGAATCAAAGCAATATGACCAACATTGTTACCCGTTAAGACTTCACATTCTATGACATGATTTCCAAGCTTTCTAACTTGTAGCCTTATACCATTACAAAGACCACTGGATTGGTCAATATTCCTCAGTAACATCGCCGGAACACCAACCTTAAGTATTAATTTATGTGGAGGCAAACCAGAACAATTTATGCTATTCAGTAATTCAGGACTATAGAGATCTAGTTGACTCTCCATATTCCCTTCATCCATACAAATGGAATCCGAACTAAGATCTAATTTTCCCCTCTAGGAATGATAGCCATCAAATGGTTGTTGACCTCTTCAACGATGTCTAGTGTGGGAGCCAGTATAGTTCTTACTTTGAAAAAATCCATTGAGGACATGTTTTCCAAAATATTTGGATAAGAAAAATGAACCAACTCATCAAATGCCTGGTCCGAAGAAGGAATAACAATATCTCCTGGAAGACATATCTCAGATTCACCATCCATATTGTCACCTATTAGACCATCACCAACTTTCAATACCCACTCACCAAATTGCTCTGTCTCATCTTGATCTGAAGCAGTCGTCTCTATAGAGAATCTCATATTTTTTGTTAGTTTGAGCACTTGACAAAACTTCCAAAGACAAGACGAATTCATGGTTGAATGAACGATATGTTGTCTCGATCTTCGTAGAATGACAGGAAGAATTTGTCTAAAGTCTCCACCTAGTATAACCACTTTTCCTCCAAAGGGCAAATCTTTGCTATATGTTGGAGAACACCTCATGATATCACCCAAGCATTTATCAAGTGCTTCATAGCAGTACCTACTAATCATTGGAGCCCCATCCCAAATTATAAGTTTGGCTATCAACAGCAATATTGCTTGAGGGGAACTAGGTTTGATGTTACATACAGAATCCTCAGTTATATTCAGCGGTATTTTGAACCTTGAGTGTGCCGTTCTTCCATTGGGAAGAAGTAAAGATGCAATACCACTCGAAGCAACGTTTAACACTATATCACCCCTTGAGCGAATCTCAACAGACATAAGGTTCCAGAGAAATGTTTTTCCAGCACCCCCATGACCATACACAAAGAAAAATCTCCCATTCATCACAATACACAGCTGTAACAATTTTATCGAATGCATATCTCACCTCAGGTATTGCGCTGGCTAACATGTCTGAGGCATTTTTCTTTAAATCATCCTTGTTAAAGTTTAGCTTTTCCCTAATAACCCTTTCGGTTAACCAGGAAAATTCTACTTCAGTTGCTAAAGGCATAGGAAGATAGTCTTTTAAGGTTTTACCAGAGGAATGTAAGATCTTGTCTATATCCATTAAGCACAACTGCTTAATCTCATCATTTGACATTGTTAACTCTGCATTATATTAATTAATTAAGTAATATAAATTATAATAAATTATATTAATTATATTAATATTTAAATATCTAATCAAATCAATTAGTTGATATAATTAAATCAGTGCAATAAATTGTATTGAATGAATTAAAACAATTAAATTGGGAAACACTCTCCGAAGCATGCCACGTCAGCTTCATCATTAAGTGCAGACATCCGATTTTTATATAATAGAATAGATAGATTATTGTGATACGCACATTGATAGGCTCAATTTTTTTTTTGTTATTAGAGGCATGTACGTGATGTGCTGTTTTATGGGGCATAATAGTAGACTAATTTGTGGGGACAACCTTTTTGTATTTGTGTTATAGATAAGTCAGACTATACGAGTTATGTTTAAAAGAAAATATCATAAACAAATCGGATGGTCCGATTTACAGGGAGAAAATTTTGAAATTTAGAAGAAGCAAATCGGACCGTCCGTGTTGTATGAAAATTTATTTTTTTAATAAAACGAAAATTAAATCGGATGGTCCGAATTGATTAGCCGCCCTGCCGCACCGCACCACCACCACCTTCTTCTTCTTCTTCTTCTTCTTCTTCTCTCCTCGCCGCCGCCACCGGTCTTCATTACCGCCGCCGCTCTTAGCTGTCGCCGCCCCTCTTCGTTGCCACCGCTGCTCTGCTCCTCGGAGAAAGGGGGGAAGGGAACGCGAAGGGAGAAGAGGGGGAGGGGGTTTCGGGAAGAAGAGAGGGAAGGGGAAGGGTTCTCGCCACCGCCACCGGTCTTCATGGACGCCGCCGCTCTTCGCTGCCGCTGCCACCGTTGCACCGCCGCCCTGCCACCTGTGATCCGCCATTGTTCTGCTTCTTCTTCTTCTTCTTCTGTGAACTGAATTTTTGTTGTATAATTTCTAAATTTTTTGTGAAATTTGTTATGGAATATCTATAATTTAATTTTTTGTGATTTGGCTTAAATTTGGAATTGTTGTTGCTGAATTTGTTGATTATTGTTGCTGAGTTTTGATTATTCTGATTTTTTGCTAAGTTTTGTTGCTTAAATTTGGAATTGTTGTTGCTGAATTTGGTGGTGGGTTCTGGGGGAGGGGGTTACGGGAGTGGGGTGAGGGGGTTACATTATTTTAATTTTTTTAATATTATTTTTAATTATTTTTATTAATAATGAAGGGTAATATGGTAAAAAAATAAAATTGAAGTGGAAAAGGACGATTTTATAACGTTTTGTAACGTTGAGGATGATTTTAATAACCAAAAAAGGTCGGGGACGATTTTGATTTTCACCCCAGACCTTAGGGACGATTTTAGTACTTAACCCTAATATTTAATTTTGTTAGTAAAATCTTAGTTGTACTCTGTTTTAATAAATAATTATAATGAGATTAGTATTTTAGGCTGCGTTTGTTTCTAAGAACATGACAGGACAAGACACTGAGAACAGGACAGGATAAGACACTGATAGAGACACAAAATTTTGTGTTCTTGTATTCTGTTTGGTGATAAACTAGAACAAATTATGAAAATTCAATTTATTCTCATTTTTTTTCATTCAAAAAATTTGAGATGAAAAATATAACAATACAAAATATAATTATGATAATAAATTATATTAATTATATTAATATTTAAATATCTAATCAAATCAATTAATTGATATAATTAAATTCGTACAATAAATTGTATTGAATGAATTAAAACAATTAAATTAAAAAATACTCTCCAAAACATACCACGTCAGCTTCATCATTAAGTGCAGACATCCGATTTTTATATAATAGAATAGATAGATAGATAAATAGATTAAAGTGGTCTTTATTTCATTTAAGGTAAAACCGGGGTAACTAACAAAAAAAACTATATTATTTAACAAAAATAAATATTAAAGATTGTTATGTATATTTTTGGATATAAAGGACTAAAATGTCTTACTATAAAAACTTGAGGGACCAGGTAATTGTTCAAAATAAAAAAAAAAAAATTAATTTTTCATTTCATATTCTATTGTATCAAAATTAGGGTGGCAATGGCACCAATGGTCCCTCATCCTCTGCTCCACTGACTCGTTCTCCTGCTCTCTCCAGTCTCCACCCCGTGCTCGCCGATCCTTCCCCTGGTGCTTCCACCGACAACCGCGTCAGTTCAGGTAATTCTCTTCCCTCATCGGCTGTTCTCTCTGTTGTGCCTCGTTTCTGCTAATCTGCTGTGCTGCTTTTGTTCTATAAAGTTTGTAATTTTTTTCTTTGCAACCCGAAAAAAAAAACGAAAGAGAAGAAGCATTCTTGGCGGGGCGGGCTAGTGTGTACAGCCCATCAGTTAGACGGGGCGGCCGCCTTTCCGGCTGGATTAGACGGCCGGGGATGGCGAGCATGCCCGTTTGCAACCCAAAAAGAGTAAAGAAGCATTCTTGCGCGGGCGGGCTAGTGTTTGCAGCCGTTCAGTTAGACGGGGTGGGTTGGCCCGTCCGGGCGGGCTTAGACGGATTGGGGCGGGCGGGCATGCTGGTTTGCAACCCAAAAAGAGTAAAGAAGCATTCTTGGCGGGGCGGACTAGTGTTTGCAGCAGTAAAGAAGCCCGTTCAGTCAGACGAGGCGGGCCGGCCCGCCCTGGCGGACTTAGGCGGGGCGGGCGAGCATGCCCGTTTGCAACCCTGGTCAAAATATTAGTACTTTTATGTAAAATTCTGCCTTTTTCCACACCTTCATGCTTATAAAACGTACGAGCTACTAACGCAACTGTCTTGTGCCACTGCCGATCGACTACCTCTTGCCATCGCAGCCGGAGCCGAGTTCTCTACCGACGCTTGCGCGCTGGGTTAAAAATTGGGTCTTCGAAGGAGACAACAACATGCTGCAAGTAATTTAAGGTTGTTCTGGATTAATCTTTATCATTATTTCTTTTATACAGAAACTTCTTTTCATTTCAGTGTTAGGTTACGGTTTGGGTTAATTTTCTATTTTTGACCCTTTCTCCCCCTTAAATGAGTTATTCATATCAAACAATATATTGTGTTTTCCTTCTTTTCTATTCCTTTCCCTTTTATTTTCTTTGGGAATGGAAAGATGGTGCTGTTTTGTTCTGCACTTGGACTTCATAGTGAAGAACACTTTCTTTTGGATCATGCAAAATGTGTCACTATGATTAACCTGAAATGTAAAAAGGGTGGGAAACGGGAACATACGTTTAGGGAAAGTGCAAAAGCATTAAAACAATGTTAAATGTTAAGTTTCAAAGAAAAATGTGCCAAAGAAAAATTTTAGAGGTCAGCTGTGTACTTTAACTCTTTCAGTACACAATTCTATGTTGTTTATGTGAATTGCCCACTAGCCTAAATTGATAATTATAAATTAGGATCATTGTTCATATACATTTTATTATTGCCCATCTTGCGCTTGTCAATATTATATGCTAACTAAATTCATTTTAATTAGGAAATATACACGCTTTTCAGCATTACAGTGACGCTCCCTAAACAAGTGTTGCACTGAAGTGCGCTATCTGACTCGCCCTCATCCCGGAATACTTTGAGCTTTCAAACAATCGGTGCTTGCAAAAATGCAATATTGCAATTTCACCCCTATTTCTCCGTGACCAGCTCCTTCATCATCTTTGCTGCTACTTCTGAAACCGACATCTCTGGAGGAGTCTGAGGTATTTCTCTCACTCTTCTGCTTAATAAAGAAAGCTCTTTGAATATGCCGTATGTGAACTCCCTCGAATTGGTACAAAAGTATGATGGTTCTTGGTTTGATCAAGGGGAATGATTGATAGTTCAAAGATGTAGCGTGAAGGGATTGTGAGGAAGGAATGTTTTTGTGTAATGAAGGTGTTTGATGAAATGCCTCCAAGGAATATGAGTTCTTTGAATTTTATAGTTTTCTCCTTGTTTATATTTACTAGGTTTAATTTTTGGAAAATGGAACTTTGTAAATGAAGCAAGTTCAATTGATGAATTAAATTTAATAGCATTTAAAATTCTCTCAAATTTTAAAATTCTTTATTTATGCAAACACATTTATAATGATCAGTACATCAAGGAACCATTGTTACACTTGAACCCAGATGCCGTTCTTAGGGAAAATCATGGCTACTGTTTCTTTCATTGATGTTTTTGTCCATCACTAACGTAATTTATGGTTTTTTCCCCTTATAAATGTGCTTACTAATATCATAAATGTGCATACTAGAGCATTTGGCCAACAGTTTTCTGATTGGACATGGCGGATTTTCTGACCTCTACCCACCGTGCCAAGTGGATCTTCACTCCTCAACAGTTGGTACTTGTTTCTTTCTATCATTTCTATTCATCTATGTTTCTTTTCTGGCTGTAAGGACTTCTTTGAAAAAGAAACTATAAATCATGACTCATGAGGCATAGTCTCTTATGTTCCTTCACCACTGAATGATGATTTATTTTCTGGATAAGCTCATATTATGCTTTACATGGAGATAATTTTAGATTTGTAAATTGCTGAGTAGGTTGAATTTTAATTCTTAAATGTGCAATTTACTTTTTTGTGCAATTGATGCAAAAGTTTGATGAAATTCTATTTTCTCCTGTATTATGTGTGGTTTATGGTTCAAGTATATCTGTTTTTGTCTTAGGTTGAAAAATATAGAGATGCTAGTCAGAGAGCCATACAAACTTTAGAGAAGGTATGTACACTTCTATAATGTGCTTGTGAATCTTCTCCCCAAATTTTAGAGAAGGTATATATGCTTCCATAATGTGCTTGTGAATCTTCTCTCTCCCCCCTCCTTTTTCTTTTCTTTTTCGCTTTTTTTGTTCTTATAAATATATTTTTAATTTGCAACATTTTCAATCAGAAAGCAAGGGGGGCTACATTTTTTATTTTTGGATATTTTTGGTCTAATCATGTGGGGATTATTACTTTTTGTTTTATTTTATTTCCTACATAAATAACGTTTCATTGAACATTTTTAAGTTTATATTTACTTTACATTTTTCATTTTTGGATGTTTGTGGTCTAATCATGCGGGGATTATTGTTTTTTGTTTTATTTTATTTCCTACATAAATAACGTTTCATTGAACAGTTTTAAGTTTATATCTGGTTAATGATGGCTATTAAATTTTCTTAATAGTGTGGAGCAACTCTGATGGAAGTAGATAGTGATGGGACAATGTCATATCCTGAACCTCAGAATTCTGCGAAGGATAATGGTAAATGTGATTTCAGGAGAATTCACTCATTCCTTTCTTAGGATGTTGATAATGCTCTGTCTTCTAATTTTCAATTGCTTTGGAAAATGCTTTGTGTTGCTCGTGATAGTTTATTTAAAATTTCTAACTGTTAAGAAGGGTATTATTTTCTGTCAGCTGAAAAGCATTCTCGGTCAAAACCTCTTAGTATTGAAGAAGAACAATCTATAAAAGTGTTTTATGAAAACAAGCTACAAGAAGTTTGTAAAAATTTCCACTTCCCTCATAAGATCCAGGTATGCAAGCTCCTCTTCAGTTTCCAGATTTTATAAACAGTCTGTGTTTATGAACTAATTTTGTAAACATTATGATATGTAGGCAACGGCCCTTATCTATTTTAAAAGGTTCTACCTGCACTGGTCAGTAATGGAACATCAGCCAAAACATATAATGTAAGGTTTGTGATTTGTCTCAGTCTATATAGGTGATAACTGGTTCAGAGTACAAAGAAATAGAGTAATATACCTAGAAAACGGTGTGCATTCATTGGTGTTCTGGATCTACAAGAGCAGAGGGTGTCCTAGAGTCCCTGAAGTTTCCTAGTTCCTTCTGCACAGTTTTTTTTTTTTGTTGAAATTCCTTTCCCTAATACCTATATCCTGTTGTCGTCAGGCGCTGTACAGCAGAGGCCCAATTTTGACTGCTCAGATTCCTATAAGATGACCTTTGGAGTTTGGACTAAAGATGAACAGTTACATATTATTTATAAGAGTTTTGCTAAATGATTAAAAAAAAAAGGTGGAAGCCTTATAAGATTTTTCATGCATTCAGTTTATTGGGAATTTAGAAGTCTTAGGCTTCAAACGAAAACCTTTCTTTTTTTTATTCTAGGGGACTTGTGCGTAAAATCCTACTTTCGTTGTAATTGTTTGATTGATTACTTGTGCAGCTCGCTGTATTACAGTTCATCCAAGCCAGGGTTGTATTTGTAAATTTTAATTGTTTTTCAAGGTTTAGTTATTTGGTTGGTTCCTGTGGTTTATTTGTAATTAGGTCCGTGATTTTGAATCGCTAAAGTTTTGTAATCAAGTCCTTGGAAGCAACCACCAAAAGAGGGAGGAAAAAATATATGTTCTTGTTATACCTTCTCCATCCCTCACCATCTCTCTTCACCCTCACCTTCATCTGACACCAGCCTCCACCCAAACCAAGCAATGTTATTATCAAGATAGAGCTGATTGCCTGGCTTTAAATCTTTGATTTTGTTTTTTAGTTAAATGTTTTTATTACATGTTAGCCTGTCAATAACTTGGACTGAATTTTTTATAGGTTGACCTGCATATATGCTGCTTGTAAGATAGAAGAAAACCATGTCTCTGCTGAGGAGCTTGGTAAAGGGATCTCACAGGATCATCAAATGATTCTCAATAATGAGATGATAGTTTATCAGGCATGGATAGGCTTAACATATCTAATCTATGTATCTTTTTATTATTATCTTAACTTTTATTCTTTGATGATATGAAATACTTGTTTTGTAGAGTTTGGAATTTGATCTTATTGTTTATGCACCATATCGTTCACTTGAAGGTTTTATGGATGATATGGAGGTATGCTTTGGTTGGTCAATGAGTGGAATTTTAAATTAAATTGTCTGTTTTTTTTACATCATATTGAATGGCATGATTTTTATAGTCTGCTATTATCATTGGATTTTACTACTGATCTTATTTTATGCTGGAATTTGTGATCAATGGCAATGATGAAAGGACTTTTGCAATGCTAGCGAGGACCAGCTTCAAATGTTGAAGGTACTACTCCTACTATCCAAAATACTGGTCTGAGATGATTTCCATATTTTTTCTTTTTTTCTTAAGGGGGAAATCATTATTTTATACATTTACTCATGCAAGAATACATTGTGATCAGTGTTTTGAAATTGTGGTTATCATGGTGCCATGGGGAAATGACGTGGCGGATTTTGGGGCCACCGCCATTACGCTATGGTGGTCCGCAATGTGAATGGCGGAAATGGGAGGCTTGGGTGTAATTTTTTCTTTTTGCATTTGATGGTTATTTTGGTCATTTAGGAAACCATAATAGCCAAGTTAGAGAGCTCAAATTCTCAGACACTAGCTTTTTAGCCTCTGGTTCCCTCACCAACCCAAAAATCTCTTCCCTCTCTGTCGGACTCCCTACCTCTTCGCATCTGGAAGAACTGCCAATAGCGTTACTGCTGTGTGCTGCGCTCCTCCTCCTCCTCCTCCTCTGTTTTCCCTCTTCGTTGTTCTCTCTGCTGCTGGAGGCGCCATCTGCTGCTCGACGAAGAAGCCGTTGCAGCATCTCGCACCGCAGCATTGCTGCTGCCAGCAGTTGGCCCTCCTCCTCCACGCTAGGTGGTTTTCATTTCCAACTTTTCCTTCCCTAGCTTTACAAAAACATTACTTTATCTTATCCTTTTTTTCTTTTCCTTTTTTTTTTGAATATTTTGGTTTTTCTGGTTTGTTCCTCTCTTCCATTCAGTTTGAAGTTCTGAACCTGTATTCTTTATCCTTTATTTCAATTTACATAGGGTCACTACTCATCATCTCTTATGTTTTTGGTGACTTAATATTGTGTTTATTTGTTGAATTTGCTGAATTAATTGATGCTTTATGAGTAGAAAGTTGCTAATATTGATAGATTTTCAGTCCATCCACCATTTCAGCCATTTCCCGCTACACCATACGCCATAATCCTATGACAGATTTTCAGAGCTACAGTTTTATCTGTTTAACTGTTGTTTTATTGAGTGAATTCCAGGATGTTGAAAATCCGAAATAACTTGCTTTTTCTCGTGATGTGTAGAGATTACAAGACACAGCTAGATTGGAAATTGATAAAATGATGCTTACAGATGCACCACTTTTATTTCCTCCTGCGCAGGTAGTCTAACAATATTATGTAACTTTCAGAACTCCGAATTGTATCTACTGTGTTGTGACACGAATTAATGAATTTCATTTTATGAAACGCTACTGATGTATTCAAATTAATTGATGTTTTGGAGAGACTGGTTAACAGAAAACAATGCTATGTTTCTCAAATATTTTGTCTACAAATAGAACAAGGCAACAAACCAAACACCCTCTACAGTTTATCGCCAATCTAGTTCCAACCTTCTAGTTCAAATTAGTTATAAACCTTTTTGCCTCCAATCTTAATATCTATATGATCGAGTCTTTTAATGCAGTTGGCTTTAGCTGCTTTGCGCAGTTCAGTTGCACTCCATCAAGTTATTGACTTTGACAGGTACCTTATCCCTTCACATTTTTTCTCTGCAAAATTTGATTCTGAGACAGAATTTGTCTTGGATATTATCTTGTAGTATTCTTTGATGAAAATTAATGTATTGGTTTATACGCTTTTCTACTACTGCAGTTATCTGAGCAGTTTATTTTCTCGTCAAAACTCCACACATACAATGTCCGAGCTTATTGAAGCACTTAACACAATTGATTCTTTGGTATTGTGTCTCATTTGAATATTTGTCACTAAGTTGAATATTTGTCATTTGAATATGGAGCCAATGTTGCTTGCATCTAAATATCCAGGTTATGAAATACAAATTTCCTTCAGATAAAGAATTGAAGCATATCAATAGGAAACTGAAGTCTTGTTGGGGTCAAAGCTCTCATGACGAGTACTTCCTTAACCCTTATGTTGAATTGCAAGCTAGTCATTTACTTCTAAACCTCACTGCAAAATGTGTTTGAGATATTTCATGCTGTATAATTTTGGATTGCTTTACAGGGGAAAGAAGCGAGAGAAGAAATCAAAGCACAAGTCGAAAAAGAGCTCAAGTGAAGCACACAATGCGCCGCCTCCTGCCTAGGTTTATGTTTCCCTTCAGTCTAGCTATCCAGTTTCTGATTTTTCGATAGGGAATGGTTTTAGCTGTTTGAAAATGAAAGTTGACATGGTATTAAGGGAAGGGAAACAATGAAAAACTGACGCAGGCGTCTAGTGAGTCTGATTTTGTAATTTTTGTTGCATACGCATGTCCCTGAGTTGGGGTTCATATGCATTGTTTCAAATAATATGGTGTTTGAAATTCTTCAATTCTTAAATTCATGCTTGATGTTTAGAATCCTTCAATACTGAGGTTGCAATGTTTCACTACTAGAGATAATTGGACTTAATGATCGATTTTGTATCTTTAACATGCTGAATCATACTGGAACCTTTTGTAATGACTAAGCCGCATATGTGGTCATAAAAATTATTTTGCTGGAAATCTGAATTTCATTTAAGGGTGTTCATTGTCCAGTTCGGCCGAAGACCCGGTTTGGGTTTGATCAATTTTGGTCAAGTTTGACCTGATTTTATTATGACTTGGTCAAAATCAAAACTTAAAAAATCGACCTGGGTAAATTATTCAACTAGGTTCAGATCAGTGTTTGGGTCACCAGGTCCAGTCCGGTTGAATTCAAAATAAAAAATATAAATAAAATGTTTAGAGAACGATGAACATTTTCAAGGTATGTTTTGTTTGAACCAACATTGATTCCTTCAGACGTATCAATTGGACAAATGCGTCCATAATGACTAGGATGGATATCTCGTATCCGAAAACTAGCAGTTCGCCTCGCTGCTTTAATGGTAGTTTTCACATTTTCCCTTTCTCTCGTAGTATGGGGAAGAAGTGGAGATGGGATGGGCATGTAGCTTAGAGGATTAGAGCACGTGGCTACGAACCACAGTGTCGGAGGTTCGAATCCCTCCTCGTCCTTTAGTGAAATTTAACTGTCTCAATTCCCGGGCGATTGCGCCAAAAATCCCATTATCTTAAGTTCTGGATCGAACCAATCCATGACCCAAATAGTTCATGGTAGAAAATTGAGTTATTTGGGCCCGGAGGTAGCAATATAAAGAAGATATCATTATTCATTAATAAAAAAAAAGACTAATAAAAATGTTCTACTTTATAAATAGACTAAGTACTAAATAGACTAAGTAGAAATTGTTTACTAAAAAAGTCGCATTCTACAAAAAAATCAAAGAAAAAATGAAGTAAATAGAATATTCAAGAGGCCTGTAAAGATCAAGATAAAGACGAGTGCGCCGACTTGAGATTTTGGCATTATAACCCTACACAGATCAATTTAAGGATTTATATATTTTTCTTATCTTCAAATAAGATTTGGAATAATAGGATTAAATTAAGAAGTTTAAAATTTTTTATTATTTAACATATCCGTTTCTGTTACAACCAGTATTGGGTTTTTCTGTTTGAGCCGTACGAGATAAAATTCTCATATACGGTTCTCAGAAGGGGAGTTCCTTTGGTTTACCTATCTCAATGAAGTCTATGATTGGTTCGAAGAACGTCTTAAGATTCAGGCGATTGCCATAATGCCAGAGGAATCATTACCGCAGGGCATAGAGGGGGAGGTCATAAGCATCTATACCGTAAAATCGATTTTCGCCGGAATGAAAAAGACATATATGGTAGAATCGTAACCATAGAATACGACCCTAATCGAAATGCATACATCTGTCTCATACATTATGGGGATGGTGAGAAAAGATATATTTAACACCCCAGAGGGGCTATAATTGGAGATACTATTGTTTCTGGTACAGAAGTTCCTATTAAAATGGGAAATGCCCTACCTTTGAGT
>NC_029793.2:40224866-40242366 GCF_000816755.2 Arachis ipaensis | reverse complement strand
CCCTATCAACATAGGAACTGGAAGCGGAATGAAAGGTATGATCTCTAAAGATTGATGTGTATATTCCATAAAAAAGAATAAAAGATAAAATATTTTTTTTTCGTAATGAGTTTTGTTTCTTATTCGTCGGTTTTATCTCTTTTGTAAAGGCTTCAGTTAATAAAAAAAAGAGTGAACATATAAATAAAATTATTTAAATCTTTGCACAATACTTCTAATATCTTCGAATATTTCAAAGTAGTAAAAAAGGGGGGTCTTCTTCGCCCTCCACCTAAGCCGCGCAGAAAAATCTCAAAGCCAATCCCAGGGAACAGTGAAGCTTCATAGGGTCTTTCTGTCCAGGTGGAGGTAGTCCGCATCTTCACAGACATGTCTATTTCACCGAGCCTCTCTCCGAGACAGTGCCTAGATCGTTACGCCTTTCGTGCGGGTCGAAACTTACCCGACAAGAAATTTTGCTACCTTAGGACCGTTATAGTTACGGCCGCCGTTCACCGGGGCTTCGGTCACCGGCTCCCCTGTCATCAGGTCACCAACTTCCTTGAACTTCCGGCACTGGGTTGGCGTCAGCCTCCATATTTGGTAATTTTTCTTACATCCCCCCTCCCGGAGCCCAGGTATCATATATACCCCCAAAATAAAGAGCCTTGAATACTAAAAGAAAAGCACCTATGCCTAACAAGATTAAGTGAATACCAAGTATACAAATCGAACCCAACCATACATGCCCCCAATTATATCTTCCAAATCGTCCATACTAACAATCCATCCCTCTCCTCCAAAAGGTGATTTTAGTAAACCAAATATAATACTTGGACTAAGGGTCAAGTTGGTAATTTTTCTTACATCCCCCCTCCCGGAGCCCAGGTATCATATATACCCCCAAAATAAAGAGCCTTGAATACTAGAAGAAAAGCACCTATGCCTAACAAGATTAAGTGAATACCTAAAATTGTAGTCATTTTATTTCTATCTTTCCATTCTTCGCTCAAAAAGAACGCTAAAAGAGTTTAATCATAAAAAAGAGGATTTTTTACGTAAAAAAAGAAAGATGGATTCGTGTTCACATACATAAAAATTATATAGAAACAAGAAAAATCTTGGATTACTTTTTGAAAAAGTCAAAATAAGTTTTTTTTGAGTAATAAGACTATTCCAATTACAATACTCATAAAGAGACAATCTTAATAAATGAAAAAGGGGTGGATCTTTTACCCAGTATCGAAGAGTTTGAACTAATACCGGGTATATAAGCAGTGATTTCTAATCCAGAGGTTAAGTGTACTCTGGCAACTTTACGTAAGGCAGAGTTTGGTTTATTGGGGGTGATAGTGGAAAATATTGAGATTTTTTGATAGACAAGAAAAATCAGGACCATCTCATTGTTTCCTCATTCTTACGTTTTTTCCACTGACAAATCCTTTTATTATTCGATTTGTATTATATTTGAGTGTACCATCAGTATCCGAGTTGTGGATATGAAAAAAAGATTGTGATACAAATGTTGATAATAGTATATCGTTAATCATAATAAAAAAATAAAAAGAAAGCGCTTTTACTACATACAAATACAAAGAAATTTCGGAATTTTTCTATTTCTTTGAAATCACTTAAAATCAGATTTCGTCGACCAATCCTTCCTAATTCACATCGTTGGTGAAAATTTTTTTTTTTGTAATTCCTTGCACAAAGATTCAGAAAATACAGGATCTCCGCCTACACAAGCAAATTGTTGATAAAAATGTGTAAAAAATGGAGTCGCACTTAAAAGTCGAGTACTCTACCATTGAGTTAGTAACCCCCTCCCCCCTTCAAAAAAAAATAGAAAAAATAGGATGCGTAAATAAAAAAAAAGATGGACCAACCTTTTCTTTGTCAAGAGTGATATCCTTTATTCAAATTAAATTAATTCTTTTTTTATTTATTTACGCTTGAATAAAAATAAAAAAGGAACTTCATGTTTGTATCACAGAAAGTTTAACGAACTCACTATTTGCTAAAAATTTCCTCTGTAACATGAAGAAATCGATTCTACCATAGAGGCCAACGATAGATAATAACTCCCCCCCGGAACACAGCTTACAACTTTCATCGTACTGTGCTCTCCAAAGAGCAACTCTTCTCAAAATCTCAAAAGGTACTAAGTTGGAATCCCATTCTAACTAAGGATTCTTGTGGTTTCGGAGGATCCAGCTACAGGAGAACCGGGAACGGAGAGCCCCCTTTCCGCCCGACTCTTTGGTCTTAAGAATGCTGGTTTTAAGAATGAGTGATTGCCCTTCTCCGACCCTTACTGCCCAACCTGAGAGTGGATAGCTACGTCTGAGTTAAATTTGGAGATGGAAGTTTTCTTTCGTTTCTCGGAGGTGAAGTAAGACTAAACTCATGAGCTTATTATCCTAGGTTGGAACAAGTTGATAGGAGCTCTTTCTTTTTTTTCGCCCCATGTTGCCATACGGGGGCGAAAAAAAGAAAGAAAGAGAGGGATGGAGTTTTTCTCGCTTTTGGCATAGCGGGCCTCAGCGGGAGGCCCACACGACGGGCTATTAGCTCAGTGGTAGAGCACGCCCCTGATAATTGCGTCGTTGTGCCTGGAATGTGAGGGCTCTCAGCCACATGGATAGTTCAATGTGCTCATCGGTGCCTGACCCTGAGATGTGGATCATCCAAGGCACATTAGCATGGCATACTTCTCCTGTTCGAACCGGAGTTTGAAACCAAACTTCTCCTCAGGAGGATAGATGGGGCGATTCAGGTGAGATCTAATGTAGATCTAACTTTCTATTCACTCGTGGGATCTGGAATCCATTTTAACAATTAAAACTTGTCCCGATTTTAATTTTAGTTCTAGTCCATTTTTTGTTTGAGATAGACATACATTTTCACAAATAAATTGTCCCAGGCTAATTATTGTAATCATTTTTTCACAATATTTAGAATCATAATCATGATGGAGAAAATTCCAATTCAAACGGAATATATTTAATTTTATGTTGCTGCATGGATCAGGCTTATATATTATCTCGGTTTCTTCGAATGGATCTCTTAGTTGTTGAGAGGGTTGCCCAAAAGCAGTATATAAAGCATACTGAAACCCAAGTTATTAACATATATAAGTTAAAATATGTTTTTGCATATCATCGAAAATCTCCTTTTCTTAAGAATGAAATAAAAGATTATTTTTTTTGGAATACAAAGAATATTTGATTTTAAATTTATATCCAAGAACCCCTCCCCCAATTTTTTAATGAATCAATGGACAAATTGGTTGTTAAAGAGTCATTATCAATATGATTTATCTCAGAGGAGATGGTCCTATAGAGAGTCCATCTATTCCGAATCTCCAGTAAAAATAAAAAAAATTAATCCATTTATAATTTTCTGTTAGTTGGATTAATGGATCATCCAATTGGAAATGATAACAAAATGCATAGGCTGTTATCAGCAGATCGATTAAACATATGCAAATTGTATACCACTTAATTACCTTATTTCCTCGATGAGGAAATAAAAATATTAAGGAACCCCCGGCTATTGGTAAAAGTACAACTATTGTTAACCAAGAAAAATAATTCGTAATAAAAATAAGATACACTTGGGCTAGAAATATACAATAATGAGACTGCATCGAAGAAATCGAAGTTACTTTACCCGGTTTCACTTTTCATGATACATTGGCTAAACTAAGAAAAAACAAAAAAGAGATAGAATTTAAATCTTTTTTTATTGACCAATTAGAATTGTCTCCCAGGATCTATAATTGTCTCAGAAGGTCCAATATACATACATTATTGGACCTTTTTAATACCAGTCACGAAAACTTTATGAAAATAGAAGATTTTCGGATAGAAGATGTAAAACATATCTTGGACATTTTAGAAATTTGAAATTGAAAGAAAAGAATTTTGCATAAATTTAAAATCCATTAGGTTTTTTTCATCTTTGGAACCATTCTTTTCTTTTAGAGTTTTCTTGATTCAATTTCGTTAGTCATTCATAAAGATTCAATTCATAATTACAGATGAATATAGAAGGGCTTCATTTTTTTGAATCCCTATCGAAAATCATCTATTAATTTGTTTCTGTTAGATTTTCCACATTCATAGGAGTACATTTATGTTTTTGCTTTCGAAATTTTATTATTGGAATAATCGAAAATAGCAATATAAAGAAGATATCATTATTCATTAAATAAAAAAAAGAGACTGATAAAAATGGAAAGTGATGAGGTTTCATCAGGTAGAGTTAGGTTACGATCCAAAAAAAATTCGGTATATATTTAAGGTCGGGTTCAGACGAAAATAAATCTAATTTATTCGACTCATGAACACCCTTAATAACACCCGTGAAAGAATGGATTGATGAAACTATAAATTATATAAAATACGTACATTTAAACTCGTAATTTGATGTCAAATAACATCTTTCAACAAAACATGCTAATGAAAAGTGTGAAAGACAAAGATGGAAAATGAAATGTAATTACCAATTAGTTATTAGGATTAGGATACAGAATGAGGTCAAGAAGTCAGTATTGGGTCTACTCCATATCTTTAAAGCTTATATATAGGTCAACCCATAGTCCAACAACCTTATTTAGGAGAATCATCAAAATGAGTTCAACTCCTAAGTAAGCTCGATTGACTTGAACAGACGAGCAAGTTAAATTAGTAAGACATGATTTATTCTTTTTGGTCAACTTACATTAGATATTGTTCGAACCTAAGACCTCTTTAGTAAGGAGAGGGACATATGTTGTCTCAACTACGGCTTATTCGCTGACATGACTTATTCGAGTCGGAAGAATATAGGATGGGCCATTTTAGTTAAAAAAAAGATGCATGACATTTTTAAAATAAATTTAATAATTATCAATATATGAAAATGTGGGAAAATTTTCATTTTCGCTTACATTACACATCTCATTTATAGGTGGAACCAAAAAATGTATACACATATTTTGTTTATTGTGGGACGAGAAAAATATACACATATTTTCTTTATAATATAAATGAGACAAGTAATGTTATTTTGATACATATCTCGTTTACAATGCAAGAAAAATGTTGAGTACCGTCGAAATTACCGTTGGATTTAGGGTCGAGTTGTACCGGCAGATTCTCTGACGGAAAGGAAGAGAAATTCGTCGCTAGAAAAGGTTATCGTCGGAATATATTTTCCGTCGCAAAAACCGCTGGTAATTGTTGGCGCAAAAATAAGACTCAACGGCACCAATGTTACCATCGGATTTTCTAGCGATAATCTGCCGGTATATAACAGTTTAATATAACGTGTCGTTTTGGTGATTTATTGTCGGAAAAATACGACGATAAATGTTGCTTAAAATTCAAATGCGGAACCCCTCTTCTTCACTTGTCCAAACCCTCTCTCTTTCTTCTTTATCTCTCTTCTGGTGTGCTCTCTCTATCGCCGTCGAGAAGTCCTCGTCGTCGTCGTCTCCACTGCCTGGAGTACCCACTGAAGCCGCCGCTGCACATCGCCATCGATTCTGCTATTGTATTTGTGACAGCTTCCGCCGTGGTTGCCGTTCACGTCACCGTCGCTGCCGCCTTTGTCACCACCACGTTAAAGAGACCATGCAGCCACTATCATCGAATTGATTGTTGGTATGGTTATTTCATTTTCACATATTAATTTGTGGCTTTATCATTTTGTTAGGGTTTAATTTAAATCGGTGGTTAAATTTGTTTAACAAAGTGGGTGATTAGAGTTTGTTGTGTTAATTTAATGGATGTAAAAATAAAATAATGTTAGAGCAGATTAAATAAGGTGAGATTAAGAGTGCTTGAGTTGTTGGAAGGTTTTAGTGGAGTTTAATGAATGAGTTTTCTTTCAATTGCATTAAACTTATGATGCTTATTTTTGACATGTTTCTAGTTAGTTTGGTGAAATTAGAATTAGGTTATAATTAATTGGACTAATAAATTTTACTTATTCTTTCAAATTTGTTTCTGATTTAGTTTCAGCTTGTGAATTTAATACATTGTTCTTTTATAAGAACGGTGCTATTCTCTCTGAGATCAGTTGGAGTTTGCTTTTTTTTTTTTGGTTGTTTTTGCAGTAATCTTCTAGGTTAGTTTTTTTTAATCTCTGAATATAATGATTTTTTTTTAAATTTTAAGTTGGAATTACTTTTCCTAGAATAGAGTTTTAAGATGAAAGTCAGAGAAGGTTGCGTAGTAGCACCTTCTCGAAACCCTTGTTTGTTGAAAAATTGTTGAGTTATAAGAGGCTGCGCACTAGAATGGTTATGATTTCATATTTTGTTGAATGCGTGTACGTTATAATTTATGCCTGTAGCTATTTTTTATGTGAAACATGTTATATTTATTTCATGGATGTCTTTGAATCAAGGAGAAATTCTGTCGAATTGCTGTTCAAATTGTTTAAAACATGTTTGGTTTGTCAGAAAAAAATAATTGTATTCGGCGGGAGAGTCTAATTACAGGATAGCCTCTACCAAATTTTCTAAAAAATTGAATAATTTGTGTTGTTCGTTGAATTATAGGATGTGTGTTTTAATATGATTCCAAGTCATCGTTTATGGATGTATGAGAGGGATAACGGTGGTCGGGGGGTTTAAAGTCTAAATTCTTTGAAGGGGTTGACGCGTTTGTCGTGCATATCTTGAGCATGGAATTGTTTAGGTCTGAAGGGGTATCTAGGTGTCCGTGTCAAAAGTGTCGGTTGACTAAGTGGTTAGGACCTGCGCACATAACGCTTCACCTCTACCGTAATGGGTTCAAAGATGGTTATTAGATTTGGACGAAACACGGAAAAGTGGACGAATAGGGAATTAATCGGCCTGCCTCTAATTTGAATAGGTTCGGTTGTCAATCAAGGAGGTTTCGGGTGGTGAGAAACCTAAAAATGGATAAAATGAGTTGGGAGGCTAACCAAGAGAGATACAGCAAGATGGTGTATGATGTAACAGATATTACAGAATTGGAAGAGGCTGAAGAAGAGCCTAACTCGGAAGCGAAGACATTTTATCATATGTTAGAATCTCCTGCGAAACGTTTGTACAAGGGGTGCGTTCATTCGGACTTGTCCTTCAATAAGTGGGCTACCCTTTGCAACGAACTAGTACTTGTTGGGTCCATTGGCATCTTCCGAAATCACTACGAAACAAAGAAGCTAGTTTCAAATTTGGGTCTAAATGCGGTAAAAATTGATTGTTGTCTGAATGGTTGTATGTTGTACTACAAGACAGATGCAGTCCTAATTGAATATAGATTTTGTACATCACCGAGGTTCCAAGTCGAGAGAGAACAGATCGGTAAATGCTGGTTAAAGAGAATTCCAATGAAATGGATGCACTACTTGCCCTTAATCCCTATGCTGAAATGATTGTATGCATCGATGAGTTCGTCCCCTCACATGACCTGACATAGTAACAACAAGAGAGATGATGAAATCATGACGCATCCATCACACAGAGAAGCATGGAAGCATTTTGATTGGGTCCATCCTATATTTGCGAGAGATCCCAGAAATGTTAGACTAGCTTTATGCTCTGACGGGTTTGCATCGAATTCCAATTTCGATAACATGTACTCTTATTGGCCTGTAGTCGTGACGCCTTATAACTTGAGTCCCGAAATGTGCATGAAGGACCCATACATGTTCCTAACTTGCATCATACCTGGTTCTAGCAATCCTAAGGCCAAAATAGATGTCTTCTTGTAGCCCTTGGTGGATGAGTTAAAGGAGTTGTGGATTGATGGTGTAGAAACGTATGATATTTCGATGAAGACAAACTTCCAACTGCGGGCTGCGTTGATGTGGACCATTAACGAATTTCCTGCATACGACATGTTGTCAGGTTGGTCCACTCAGGGTGGAATGGCATGCCCCATATGTATGGAGGATATGAAGGCATTCTGGTTGCCGAATGGCGGTAAGAATTCATGGTTTGATTGCCATCAAAGATTCCTCGACTTTGATCATCCTTTTCGGCGCAACAGGAACTCATTCAAAAAGAATAAACTGAACACGAAGAGGATCCTGTGAGGTTGGATGGTAGGCAAGTTTGGCAATGTGTCCATAGAATCCCAAGGATCGTCGATAATGGGACAGGTTTCAGATTTCTGGGATATGCCCAGGAGCATAATTGGACTAAACAGAGTATATTTTAGGAGTTGCCTTATTGGAAAGATAATTTGGTTCGACATTGTCTTGATGTGATGCACATTGAAAAAAACGTGTTTGATAATATCATGTACACAGTAATGGACGATGAGCGAACAAAGGACAACGATAAGGCTAGGATAGACTTGGTGGACATTTGCAAGTGGCCAGATCTGAACTTAAAGAGATTTGATAATGGGCAGTGGGATAAATCAAAGGCGGTGTTCTCTCTAACGAAGGAGCAGAGACTAAATGTTTGTTAGTGGATTAGAGGGTTAAGGTTTCCTGATGGTTATGCTTCTAACTTGGGCAGGTGTGCAAACGTGTCACATGGTAGACTTGCTGGGTTAAAGAGTCATGATTGTCACGTCTTCATGAAGTCTTTGCTTCCTTTCGCGTTTAGAGAACTTTCAACCAACATCTGGAAACCCCTCACAAAAATAAGTGAGTTCTTTAGGGAGTTATGTGCTACAAAACTTAGCATTAATGACCTCATAATCATGGACAAGAACTTTTCCATCATACTTTGTAAGCTAGAGAGGATATTCCCTCCACCCTATTTTGACATTATGACACTTAGCAGTCCACCTATCGTATGAAGAAAGAAACTGTGGGTTGGTCCAATTTAGGTAGATGTACCCATTTGAGAGGATGATTGGTTCATTCAAGCGCACCATGAAGAATAGAGCTCAGATTGAGGGCAGCATCTGCGAAGCATTTCTAGCTAAAAAAAATCTACATTTTGCTCATTCTATTTTCAGTCTCATGTTGAGTTACATAGAACAAAGGTTGCAAGGAACGATGAGAGGGGAGAATCCTCGTCAAGTGAAACAACATACCGAATCTTTTTTTTTTGGAAGGAGCTGCAATGGGTGCGAACAGTGACTACTGGTTAGAGCAGAATGAAATCGATGCTGCACATCTGCATGTGTTGCTTAACTGTGACCAAATTTTACCCTACCTCATGTGAGTTTTTTAAGTCTTGGTAAAGACTGCAATTAGTAAGATACTAACTTCTTAATCTAATTAAAACTTCTTTATCCTATGATGAATCATATTGGTTATTCCAAGAGGTAAATTCTAATAACTCATTGAACAATTTTTCACGTTGGTTCAGAGAATATGTCAGCATGCAGCTAACTGATACAACAAATTCAGAATTAGTTGCACATAGTTAGGGTCCAATGAATAAGGGCACTAGCTATCTGATGTACACTGTTAATGGATATCAATTTCATGCCTTACAATGATCAATTAGAAAGAAAAAAGATAACACCAGAGTTTGGGTTCGCGGGTATTCAGGCAGGGGTCACTCAGATTGGTTGGTGTGTTGCACAACATAATTGAATTAAAGTATTTCTTTCGTACTACTTACAAGGTGTGCATGTTTAAATGTGAATGGTATGATCCAAGTTCGTGATAAAAAACATGAAAGCACAAGGGCTACAATATCACTGAAGTTAATGTAACAAGGAAATATAGACACTACGATCCTTTTATTCTACCTCAAAATGCACGACATGTATACTATTTGCCTTATCCGAGTTCATGTAAGTCTAGTTGGGTGGTTATGGTTAAGCCTAAGTCAAGAGGCCGCATCGATTCTAATGATAGGACAGAGGGTCAAGAACCTTACCAGATTGACGACCCATTTCCTACAAAAATGGTGGTTGATACCAGTGAGCCAATCACCCTTAGGTCCGCTGTTATGGATGATGACATCATTGACGTTGGAATAGATGTCGACGCACTTCTAGCAGTGGACGACGATCTTCAAGAAGAAGACGGGGTCGATGGTGACGAAGAAGAGGTAGACGAGTTCGATGATAATCAGGAAACTACCTCGGAAGAGTAGGATGGTGAACCAAAGAAAGAAAATTTAAAATCTGAATATAATTAATGTAAATAAGTTGGCGGGTGATGTATGACTTGGTACCAACGTTACCGTCAGAAATATTTTGCCAGTACCGTTCATCAAATTTCGTTTTCGTACTAACTATATTTTGTCACAGAATTCGACGGTAATTACCGTTGGACAAAAAAAAATCTGATGGTAACCATTTACCGGCGAGGTTTATACCGTCTGATTTATTTCGATGGTAAATCCGACAGTAATTTAATTACCGTCAGATTTTAATTCTTTTTCTAATAGTAAATTCGACGGTACTCAGCATTTTTCTTGTAATGTTACATTGTAAATGGGTATATCATTGTAAGTGTGTATATATATCTAGATCACAATGTGAATGATGTAAATGTTAAAGTCCGTTATATATTGCTACAAATGAGATCAGAACAAGCATTAGTTAAAAATCTTGATTTTTAGTGAATTTTTTGTGAGTTTATAGTTTTCTCTTAATTTTTGTGACTTTTCTTTAAAAAGAAAATTTTATGGTTCACTTGTAGATATCAATAGACTGACGAAAGAGATTATAATGGGAAATAAATTAAAAAAAATAGTTTTATTTTGTTTTGTTTGAATTTTACTAATTTTATTTTATCACAGTAAACACCTTGTCTGTTGCTACTTAGGCGTGTTAACTATATTCTTGCTCCACTAGAAGTGCCTTCTTAGGAAGGCCAATTTTGGCCATATACTGTAGTTCAAGGATTTCTTGTTTGATAATATCGTGATCTCTGCATTTGTTAGACGATAGAGCTTGCAAATTCGTATCTTTTATTTATCTTGGAGTGAGTGCATTGTCACTCACCTCAACCTATATACTAATGAAGAGCTAGTTGAAGGTGCACGAGAGATTCTTAAACATGGCACCAACATCTGACATGGCCATGGGTAGAGGACCTACTTAATGCCAGGTCTTTCATGTAACCATATGAAAGAAGGAGGTGTTCATTATCAAGTTGACATAGTTTAGAGATAAAGTTTAACATCTTATTTTTTGAGTTGATGCGTATATTTTGTGGCAATATACAAGATGCTACATCATGATGCTAATTGGGTTACTTTATGATGGACAATTCAAATAATCTTATTCATGCCGAACAGGATGGATCCACATTTGAGTTTGTGGAGACAAGTGCCCCATTAGCATTTTTAAAATGTACAAAAAAGTATACATTCATATATACATGTGCCCATTATAAAATTGTGTTTGTCCCCGTTTAAAAATAAAATTTATTTTATTAAATTTTTTGTCAAAAAATTATATTATTAAATATTTAATATTTTTGTATTATTTAATTATACATACTTCGATATATTTATGTAAAAATTTTTGTTATTCTTATATGTTATATGTTTGCCCCCACAACTTAAAACTTCTGGATTTATCACTGTGTGAGGTAGCTCTTTTATTAGCTAACTTTGATAGATATCGTTAGTGATAGCTATCTTAGAGTTTGGTTGTTCTTGCATGAATATAACACTCTATTAAGTGCGACCCATCGCAACATGACACATACTGCCAGATATATTTTTTATTGGTGTCCTAAATATACCACAAGTTTCTTAGAGCTCAAGCATCAGGAATATACCCATGTTTCCATTGGATATTAGGTATGAAAATTTAATATATTTGTGCTAATTTAATTTTTGGTTTATAGAATTGATTTAAGTTGACATATTCATTATTAAGTTGGCCAGTATAAATTATAGGATAATATTACTATAAGAGTAAACATAACTGATGAGAAAGCGAGAGAGAGCGAGGTGGAAAAACACAGAGGGAGATCGGGCTGGGAACATAAAACATCATGGTAAAGATCCCAGGGTTTGGAACAAAGAGGAGTATCATTGATTGGAGCTTGATTCTTTCTCAGTTTTTGCAGACAATCTTTCGGAAGATATATAAAAACGAGAAATCTTTAGCATGTTTAAATGGACTGATAGAATTATAGATATCTATTTGTCACGAAAGAATAAGAATGAACAGATCTACTTGTTTGCATTTATACAATATACTACGAAAACTGGAGCTTTAAAGGCTATTGCAGATATGAATAATATGGTATTGAGAGGAAGACAGATTTTTGTTGGAGAAGCGAAGTACAGAAGGGGGCGATATAAAGAACACAAAGAGCAACAAAGAGGAAACAAGTAGAAATGGTGGTGGAAGAAGAATTCATATTGAAAGGAGACAAAGAGTAGTAGAGGAGAATGTAGAGTCTCCTAGAAGGGTTGCACTAGATAAAGACCCAAATAAAAATAGATGGACTAAGAAGGTAGAAGCACCAGTGGTGAATGAGAACGTGGTATGGCTGCAACAAAGCATTGTGGGGGGTACAAAAAAAGGCAATTGTAAACCCCGTAAATTCAGCGATTAATTAATCAATAAATTAATTTTTAATAAAAGAAGTTAGAAATATGAATTTTATAGTTTAATAAGATAGAGCTAATTAAAATAAAATTTTGACACTAATTTTAGAGAATTTGGTCCAAAATTGGGCCAAACGGGCCGAACCGATTGAACCAGAGCCAAAATAGGCCCAAAGCCCTAAAAAAACCCATGAATAAAATGAGCTTCAGCTCATTTCCCTTCTTCATCATCATTTCCGCGTTGGGAAACTCAGGAAAAGGGGGAAAAATACTCTTCCAAAACACAAACTGTTGATTAGATTCAAATCCAAATAACTTTTGATTCGGAGCTCCAATCGCCACACCGTTTGCGACCACGCGACAAGCTCTACAAAGGCCAGTTATTGATTAGGTATGGAAACCACTTCTCAGTTTCAATTTCTTCCTTCCCAATTTTGAAAATTCAATGTAAAAGTATGTTGAATTTTCTATGATTTGGTGTTTAGGTTTGAATTAGCTCGTGAGTTTTGTTGGGTTTGACTTATTTGAGCTATGGGCAAGGTAAGAACCCTAACCCTCTTGTGGATTCTTGGGATTTTGAGTTTAGGGACTAATTATAGTGATATATTTTGAAAGTTGAGGCTGATATCATGGGGTGTGGAAAATGCTTGAGGTGTTTCGGGTTTATCGAAAAATCGCCAAGGTATGGTTTTTGTTTCTCGTATTTAATATATAATGTGTTGTGAAAACTTAGGCTAGATGGCCATAGGATAGATTGGAATGCATGATTGTGTTAAATGTTTAGTATCCTTGACGATAATTGTTGATTTGGGTTGAATATGAAGTTTGGCAATTGATATTGTGGTGAGAATGTATTGAAGAATGATGATTTTAATGATGAATGATGAGGATGTGTGTGTGTGTGTGTGTGTGATGAATTATTGATGATCTTGT
Organism: Arachis ipaensis; assembly: GCF_000816755.2. Classification (NCBI taxonomy): domain Eukaryota; kingdom Viridiplantae; phylum Streptophyta; class Magnoliopsida; order Fabales; family Fabaceae; genus Arachis; species Arachis ipaensis. The sequence continues at coordinate 40,229,006 of NC_029793.2, read as the reverse complement.
TGGTTTAATTGAGAAGTTCATGTATGAGATTGTTTAAAATTGAGGTATGATTGGTTGTGGTAGGATGTGGGGCTATGTTTTTGTGATATGGTATATTTTGTTGTTGATTATGAGCATAGGAAAATGGTTTTGAATGGTGAATTGTTGAAAATAGAGGTTAGAGTATTTTTGTGAAAATCTGATTTTTGGCTGAACTTTGGTGAGCCATAACTCGGTTTCCAGACCCCTAAATTGTTTCAAACTTTTTTCCTATGAACATTTGGTCCGTGAAGTTTACACTGTTCTAAGAATGGATGAAAAATGTTTTAAAACGAAAAAGTTATGGCCATTGGAAGTTTGGAGTGCAAAACTGAAAATTCTGCAGCATTCAACATTTTTGCATTCTGCAGGTCTTGCGTACGCGACCACCTGCACGCAACGCGACCAACTCTTTCAAGTTAGGCATCCTGCATACGCGTGACCTTTCAGTAATGCACTCCCACGCGTACTCGTGACCCACGCGTACGCGTGACCTCTATTTTCAGTAAACTTGATTTTATGTGTTTAAAACCCAATTTCGAACATCTAAACCTCTATTTTCACTCTTTTAACCCTAGATCTTAGTAATAGGCCTAGTAATGAGATGAAGCTAGGGAAAATGAGGTATCTTGGGGGTGAAGTAAGGTTGGAAAGTGATGATTTATATATGAAAAATGTGAATACATGAGCAATATGTGTGATGCCATGGCTATAATGAATGAATGTAAAGGAATAATGATGATACTGATGTATTGGATGCGGGGAAGGCGGTAGGGCGGTAATCCCTCGATATTTTTCCCCCACATTCCTTGTGATTGTGTTTTGTAAGAAGTGGAAAAGGTGGTAGGATGCTAGTCCCTCAATTCATTCCCCCGCATTTATTGTGAATGTGTTTTGTGGGATGTGAGGAAGGTGGTAGGGAACTAATCCCCCGACGTATTCTCTTACATTCTTTCTCTCTCTGTCTGCAAGGTGGTAGGGCACTAATTCCTCAACTAGTATGGCAGGCCTCACTAGTGGAAGCTGGTAGGGCACTAATCCCCGATTTATTTTCCCTAGTGTATGCTTCCAGGAGAAGGTGGTAGGGCACTAATCCCCTGATTTTATGCCTCTTGGAGATGCGCAGTCGAGAGACAGTATCCGAATTAGCTACCGGATGTGTCGGGTTCTGGTAGTTAACCGACACGTGAGCTAACGGCCAGTAGGATAGACATACATCATATGCATATGTGTGCTTTGTTTGATTGTGAATTAATTGGGTTTGCCTATGTGATTATTATGCTTACCTGTTATACTTGCTACTTGCATTTCTTGTATTTTACTTGTGTTTGCTTTGTCTGCTTTGTTTGTCTGTGTTGTTCTGATGCTGTCTTAGAGGATGGAGGATCAAGAGGATAGTTGAGGATTTTAGTAAGAATTTGGTTAAGTTTAAGAACCTTAGAAAACCACCCTTGTTTATGGTTTCCATTCTAATTCTTTAAGTCTTATAATCTAAGTGTCGGCGTTCTAGGATTGCCTCTGGCTTTTTCAGGACCTTATTTATTATGTATGCGACACCATTACCATGCTGAGAACCCCCGGTTCACATCCCATACAATATTTGTGGTTTTCAGATGCAGGTTAGGCGGCACCTCGCTGAGGCATGCTGGAAGTTTCTGATAGTGGAGATCATTGTCTTTGGGGCTTTATTTTGGGATATATGTATATATGTAGATACTCTTTCTCCACTGCTTATGTATTTGACGTATTAACTTCCTCTCAGAGGTTATTTTGGAGAAATAGGTTCTGTAACTTTGTATTTTGGGCTTATTTTGAGTTCTCTTATGTATATATATACTTAGGTTCTCAGGCCGGTTTATCTTCGCGAGTCATGTCTTGAGCTTTGATATTTGTACCTTGGAACTCTCTTTCAGTTATATCTATGTTAGCTTCCCTTATCTTTTTCTGTTTATCGTTTACATGTCGTGAGTGTTGCGCTTTTCATTTTACCGTTTTAGATTTTAACTTTTCTTCAAAGGCTCCTAGAATAAATCTTATTCAACTGTATTATATATATAAGTTTTTATTTTTAGAATTCATAGCGCCTCGTGGTGCACGAATTGTGAATCACACTTTTCACAACTCGTACCACTGACCAGCAAGTGCACTGGGTCATCCAAGTAATACCTCACGTGAGTAAGGGTCGAATCCCACGGAGATTGTTGGGTTGAAGCAATCTATGGTTATCTTGTAAATCTTAGTCAGGAAGTCAATTATGTTTATCAGTTGAATTGCAAATAAAAAATAAAGCATGGATTAAAGGTTACTTGTTATGGAGTAATGGAGAATATGTTGGAGTTTTGGAGATGCTTTGTCTTCTGAATCTCTGCTTTCCTCTGTCTTCTTGTTCACGCACGCACGTCCTCCTATGGCAAGCTGTGTGTTGGTGGATCACCGTTGTCAATGGCTACCTTCCATCCTTCCAGTGAAAACTACGCTCACGCGCTCTGTCACAGCACGGCTAATCACCGGTTGGTTCTTGATCCGGTTGGAATAGAATTTACTATCCTTTTGCGTCTGTCACTAACGCCCCGCCTTCAGGAGTTTGAAGCTCGTCACAGTCATTCAATCCTTGAATCCTACTCAGCACTTGACACCTTCACGCCACAAGCACATGGTTAGGGACAGCTTGGTTTAGCCGCTTAGACCAGGATTTTAGTCCTTTAGGCCCTCCTATCCACTGATGCTCAAAGCCTTGGGATCCTTTTCAATTGCCCTTGCCTTTTTGTTTTAAGGGTTATTGGCTTTTTCTGCTTGCTTTTTCTTTATATATATATATTTTGCAAGCTTTGTTCTTTGCTGCTTTTTCTTGCTTCAAGAATCATTTTTATGATTTTTTCAGATTATCAATAACATGTCTCATGTTCATCATTCTTTCAAGAGCCAACATATTTAACAGTCTTAAACAACAAATTCAAAAGACATATGCACTGTTCAAGCATTCATTCAGAAGATAGAAAGCATTGCCACCACATTTAACCAATTAGAATTTCTTTTATTGAACTCGAAATTTTATTGCTTCTTATTCAAGAGATCTACTATTTTATTCATGTTTAATGATGATGAGAAAAATAAACTATAGCTTAATTGGAGATAAAATCAAATAGATACTAATTACTATTATATGACTTCTAAGGTAAACTTTTATAAAGACACTGTCACAGAGTTAAGGCAGAAATTGGAAGTTAACAACCTTTATTCTGGGGGAAGGCACTTTGTGTCAAACACAAATGGCGTGTCAGCAGCTAGCAGGTTGCTTAGAGGTTTTGCGATTTTTGAAAAATCTTTTATAAACCTCCTATAGAATCCTGCATGTCCTAGAAAGCTTCTGATTGCCTTAACATTGGCAGGTGGTGGTAATTTTTTAATTACCTCTATTTTTGCTTGATCCACCTCTATTCCCTTGTTTGAGATTTTATGCCCAAGAACAATTCCTTCAGTCACCATGAAGTGACACTTTTCCCAGTTCAAAACTAGGTTGGTCTCTTGGCATCTTTTCAGAACAAGTTTCAAGTGATCAAGACAGGAGCTGAATGAGTCTCCATATACTGAGAAGTCATCCATGAAGATTTCCAAAAATTTTTCCACCATGTCAGAGAAAATAGAGAGCATGCATCTCTGGAAGGTTGCAGGCGCATTACATAGCCCAAATGGCATCCTTCTATAAGCAAACACTCCAGATGGACATGTGAATGCTGTTTTCTCTTGATCCTGGGGATTCACTGCAATCTGGTTGTAGCCTGAGTAGCCATCCAGAAAGCAGTAATAATCATGACCTGCTAGTCTTTCTAGCATCTGGTCTATGAATGGTAAAGGAAAATGATCCTTTCTGGTGGCTGTATTGAGCCTTCTGTAGTCAATACACATGCGCCACCCTGTAATGGTTCTTGTAGGAACCAGTTCATTTTTTTCATTATGAATCACTGTCATGCCTCCCTTTTTTGGGACGACTTGAACAGGGCTCACCCAGGGGCTATCATAAATAGGATAAATAATTCTAGCCTCTAGTAACTTGGTGACCTCTTTCTGCACCACTTCCTTTATGGCTGGATTTAGCCGCCTCTGTGGTTGAACCACTGGTTT
>NC_029793.2:40175355-40224787 GCF_000816755.2 Arachis ipaensis | reverse complement strand
TTCAATCACGCCTGATGGGTATTTAGTGGAACCATCAGCAAGTTGGAGACATATCCGGGTTGGTTTAACTTCTTTAGTTAAACCAAGCTTTCTGATAGTGGAAGCAGGTATTAGGTTGATGCTTGCCCCAAGATCGCATAAATCTGTCTTGGTGCAATCACCTTCTAATATGCATGGTATCAGAAAACTCCCAGGGTCTTTAAGCTTTTCAGGAAAGCTTTTCAGGATGACTGCATTGCATTCTTCAGTGAGGAGAACTCTTTCTGTTTCTCTCCACTCCTTTTTATGACTCAAGATCTCTTTCATGAACTTGGCATAAGAAAGTATTTGCTCAAGTGCCTCTGCAAATGGAATCTTTATTTCAAGAGTCCTTAGATAATCTGCAAAGCGAGCAAATTGCTTATCCTGCTCTTCTTTCCGGAGTTTTTGAGGATAAGATATCTTGGCATTATATTCCTCAACCTTAGTGGTTAAAGAAGCCTTATTAGAAGGGTTGTTATCAGCACTTGTGTGTGTCTGATCCCTCACTGGCAATTGAGTGCCAGAGTCAGAAGCTGGAGTGACGTTAGACGCCAGCTCACTGTCTGTTCCTGGCGCCTGAACGCCAGAAATGTGCCCATTTTGGGCGTTCAACGCTGGATTCTGCCCCATTTGGGCGTTCAACGTCAGATTCTTGCCCATTTCTGGCGTTGAACGCCAATCCTGCCTTGTTTCTGGCGCTGAACGCCAGTTTTGGGCATGGTCTGGGCGTTCAGCGCAAGCCTTCCACCCATTTTCTGGCGTTTTAGCGCCAGAATTATTTTTCTCTGGGCTCTTACTGTCCTCAGGTGAATCTTTGGTGGGTTGCTCATTTCTTGAATTTTTGATGCCTTGAGGTGGGGTATTTAATGTTTTCCCACTTCTTAATTGAGCTGCTTGGCATTCTTCTGCTATTTGCCTTGATAGCTGCTGCTTTGTTTGCTTAAACTGTTCGTCCATATGTATATTAGCTATCCTTGTCTCCTGTAGCCTGTCCTTGAATTCAGCTAGCTGCCTTGTTAGAAAATCCAATTGCTGATTGAATTTAGTAGCTTGTTTTACAGTACTGAACATACTGGCAACTTTGCTGCACCATGATAATGAGCTGAGGATTCAACTCAAAGCTACTAACTCCAATGGAGGGTATGCATATGCTACTCTCATATGAAGCAGTAGAGGGGTTAGAATATGACCCCAGAGTCCTCCTGGACTGTTCATTTGCACTTATGTCCATGATGGACAAAGGGATATAACTTGGATTGATTTACCTTTTTAATTATTTTATTTTATGGAAAGAGGACAACTTAACCAAAAATAAAAATAACAAAAATTATGATTTTCGAAAAAGTGAGGAGAGAAAAAGTGGTTAGAAGGTTTTGAAAAAGACATGATTTGGAAAAGATTTTAAAATTTTTTTTTTGAAATAAAAAATCTGAATTTTTAAGGAAAATCAATCAAGAGAACACCAAACTTAAAGTTTGGCACAGGATCTAATAGAGAAATTATTTTTGAAAACTATTTTAAAAAATATAATAGCCAATTACCATGAACATAAACACCACGTTCTAACTAACTGAGCTATAAATTTAAAGTGTTTTAACAAGGGATAAATAATAAAAGACTCTAAACCAAAAAAGGAGAAATTTTTCCTAATCTAAGCAACAAAATAAACCGTTAGTTGTCCAAACACGAACAATCCCCGGCAACGGCGCCAAAAACTTGGTGCACGAATTGTGAATCACACTTTTCACAACTCGTACCACTGACCAGCAAGTGCACTGGGTCGTCCAAGTAATACCTCACGTGAGTAAGGGTCGAATCCCACGGAGATTGTTGGGTTGAAGCAATCTATGGTTATCTTGTAAATCTTAGTCAGGAAGTCAATTATGTTTATCAGTTGAATTGCAAATAAACAATAAAGCATGGATTAAAGGTTACTTGTTATGGAGTAATGGAGAATATGTTGGAGTTTTGGAGATGCTTTGTCTTCTGAATCTCTGCTTTCCTCTGTCTTCTTGTTCACGCACGCACGTCCTCCTATGGCAAGCTGTGTGTTGGTGGATCACCGTTGTCAATGGCTACCTTCCATCCTTCCAGTGAAAACTACGCTCACGCGCTCTGTCACAGCACGGCTAATCACCGGTTGGTTCTCGATCCGGTTGGAATAGAATTTACTATCCTTTTGCGTCTGTCACTAACGCCCAGCCTTCAGGAGTTTGAAGTTCGTCACAGTCATTCAATCCTTGAATCCTACTCGGAATACCACAGACAAGGTTTAGACTTTCCGGATTCTCATGAATGCCGCCATAAGTTCTAGCTTATACCACGGAGATTCTGATTAAGGAATCTAAGAGATACTCATTCAATCGTATATAGAACGGAGGTGGTTGTCAGGCATACAACCTGAAATTACAGAAAAACACACAACTCATAGTAAAGTCCAGAAATATGAATTTTTCCTAAAAACTAATAAAAATAGACTAAAAACTAACTAAAACATACTTAAAACTATATGAAATTATCCCCAAAAAGCGTATAAAATATCCGCTCATCACCTCGCCACCTCTGTTTTACATCCTAGGTGTAAAGCTCTGTGTGGTAGGGTGTTATAGCAATCAACTTTTTGGCACTGCGGCATAAGATTCATGATATGTGGCCATGCATAACACATGTATGGGAATTGGGAGCATACAAAATGATGTTAATATTTGACAATGTGCTTAGTGCTGAAACTGCATTCACTTTCAGAACGAATGATTTATTAAAATTGTTTTGCATGGTGTGGCGATGGGACAAGAATGAATGGGGTGAGTCTAAAAGAGTATGGTTAGGGTGCTATGGTGTACCAATACATGCATGGTCAATGGAAACTTTTCGGATCATAGGGGAGCAGTGGAGGGAGTGGTAAAATATTATACTTTAACGAAGTCGTGCAAGTCGTTCAGTGTTGATCGAATTCTGATTGATACATGTGTATTTGATATCATTCATGAGTGGATTCACATTACAATAGATACAAATAGATTTGATATCTTAGTGAAAGAGATGGATGGAGATGTGTATCGGGAAGAATGCTTTTTCCAAAGATAATGGTTGATGAAAGCGGCAGACACATAGAGACTAGAGAAATTTTGCAGCACGATAACATGATTGGCATAGAAAACCATGGAGTGGAGCAACAAATGAATAAATGGGATCAAGTAGCAGTGCTAATGGCAGAAGAACGCAGGGAGGATAAACAAGACAAGGATAGAAATGTAATTTTATACATTAATTTGAATGAATGGAATTTTAATCATTCGAAGAATAATAATCAACGTGTGGATTCTGCGGCAATGAAGGAAAGAGAAAATTTTGAGGGATTTGTTGAAATCAATCAGCTAGAGGATTTAGATTGCATTATATCGTGATTATGAGGAATATAAAAGGGAACAATTAGAAACAAATAGAAGATGCACTATTGGGCTGAGAGAAAATAAACCCAATAACTTAAAGCTGAGAATTAATAAGCATTTAGAAGGGAAAGCCCATATGAGTGAAGCTGAGACTGGGCTCCCCAACCAGGTTGAATGTAACCGGAATGAAGATATGACCCCTCTGGGGAAGAAGACAATGTGCATCAATGTTACTAGGGCAAAAATTGCACGGCAGCCGAGCGGCGAAAGGGGTGCAAGGAACGGAGACACACGACGCCCAAGCAGCTCAAGGGGCAAATCAAAAGGAGGACCGATGATGGTCCAGGTACAAGCCAACACGATGGAGTAGAATGGTGTTACGGATGGAGGGGCTGATGCCGGTGTTGTTGCTACCAAAATCTTGAAGGCCAGCAAAGGAAAACAACATAGTCAAAAAGTGGTTGAACTAGGCACAAGCAAATTAAATAATACTTAACAAGAGGTGGGTATGGCACAAGATGAAACAGTGGGACGCCGGAGGTATGCAGCAACGACTATAGATGGTTTACTCATGAAGGGTTCCTAAAAATGGTAAAAGAAGAGTGGAGGGGATTAGGTGATATTCAATTCTTAGATAAGCTGAAGGCATTGTCAACACCATTGGAGAGATGACATAAATAGCATTTCAGGGATATAACTGAGAAGATAAAAACATTTGAGAATGAGATAAAGAAGGTAGATATGGTGAGCAGTGGAGTGTATGATGGCATAGTGGAATCAAGGTGAAAGACGTTAGTTAAGTGTTGTGAGAAGTGGTATGTTAAACAGGATATTCACTAAAAGAAAATATCTAGATCTCGACATGCTATGGAGATTGATAAGAACACAAGATACTTTCACAATATTGCCTCGGCGAGAAGAAGGAATAACCGAATTAAAATTTTGGTGGTTAATAGGTGGCTAGTGAGGAATCAGGAAAAAATTAAGGTTGCAATCAGGGATTTCTATAAAAACCTATACCATCAAGAAGCTTCTCCTAATATTAGCTTTTGAGATGGACTGGTTCATCAGATAGAGGTGGAAGATGCTAAAGCGCTTGAGATGATGCCAACGGTGGAGGAAGTGAAAGAAGCATTATGGGATTCTGAATCTTCCAAGGCCTCAGGTAGTGATAGATATAATATGAATTTTATCAAGAAGTGCTGGAAAAAATTGGAGCAAAGTTTACTGCAGCTGTGACGGGATTTTTTCAAATGACAAGGTTATCAATGAACTCTAATGTTACGTGGGTAGCTTTGGCTTCAAAATTTGTTTGAGCAAAGGAGATAAAAGATCTCATGCCTGTTAGTATGGTTAGATGTGATTATGAGATAATATCTAAAATATTGACTAGAAGGATAAGGAGCGTCAAGCCAAGATTAGTTAGGGAATCTCAGAGTGTCTTTATTAAAGGAAGAAAAATACATTATGAAGTTTTGATTACTTGCAAAACTGTGCAATAATGGTTGAAACTAAGAAAGAAGGCATCAATGATCATCACACTGGATTTCCAGAAAGCTTATAATAGGGTAAAATGGTTCTTTGTTGATATTGTGTTAGAAAGGATGGAGTTCGGTAGTAGATGGAGGGCATGGATTCAAGAGTGCATCAGGTTAGTGTCTATCTCTATTATGGTAACGGGTCACCATTGAAACCTTTTAAGATGGAGAGAGTGCTTCGTCTAAGGGATCCACTATCGCCATTTTTGTTTGTTCTTATGGTAGATGTGTTGAATAGGATGATTGTAATAAGGAACGGGAGAATATCTCCACTATTAGTAGGTAGGGATAATATAGAGTTATCACACTTATAGTTTACAGATGATACTATATTATTCTGTCCACCAGAGGAGGAGACAATTAGAAACATCCGCGACTTTTGAGGTGTTTTGAAATGATGTCAGGGTTGAGAATTAATTTTAAGAAGTCCAACTTGATACCAGTAAATTGTAATGAGGAGTGGGTTAGGCAGATGTGTCACTTACTAGGGTGTTAGGCAGCAGCGCTGCCAGTGAAATATCTTGGCATTAACCTGGGAGCGAATCCGAGGCTAGTAAAAATATGGAAGCTAGTAATAGATAAGGTGGAGCAGAGACTTAGCTTGTGAAAAGCAAAGGTCCTTAATAAAGTTAGAAATTGGTTCTTATTAAGCCAATTATCAACAGTTTACTTATATACTATATGAGCTTGTATAAGATGCTAAATGTGGTTGCGCAAAAGATAATCTCATTGGAGAGGAGATTCTTTTAGGGGAAGAAAGACAGGCGGCCTAGTTTAGCCCTAGTAAGGTGGGAGATGGTACAAGCACCGAAGAAATTAGGAGGTTTGGGAGTGGGAGATGCGGTGGTATATAATACTACTTTGGTGTTTAAATGGTGGTGGAGATTCTCTAAGGAGGAGTGTCCGCTATGGAAGAAGATTGTATGCTCATGCAACAACTTGAACCCAAATCAGATGTTATCAACTCAAAAATTACCAGTTAAAGGAGACCCATGGAAAGATATATGTAATCTGCAAATAAAGGATTAACATGTCAGACAAAAGATGATTGATGGTCTTGCTATAGAGATAGGAGAGGGTAGATCAACTAGATTTTGGGAGGATATATGGCTACAACTTGAAAAGTTGAAAGACTCCTTCTGAGACTTTTTTTTTATTTCAAACCAACAAGGATCTATAATTGGAGATTGTGGGTTAAATGGGTTAGAGTGGGTTTGGAACTTTCAAAGCAGGAGGAAGCTTCGTTAATGGGAGACTGAAATCGTAAATCAAATACTTGATGTTTTGCAATCTGTTAGATTGATAGCAGAAGTGCAGGACAGAGTGGTGTGGCAATTTAGTAAGGAAGGCATTTATTCTAATAATTTATTTGTCCAGGTATTGCAAGAGGAGACGCTGGCAGACGATGTAATCAACTATAGGTTCGTGAATGACATTTGGAAAGGACTAGTGTCGCTTCGAGTTGAGTTGTTTACCTGGTTTGTGCTTGTAGGCCGCATCAATACTAAGGAGCGATTGACTACATTGAGTATCATTGACTAAAGTGATAATGTGTGCGTTCTATGTAGGAAAGATGTTGAAACTATTACATATTTGTTTGTTACTTGTGAATTCTCTTGACAGGTGTGGTGTGCATGGTATACTGATTTTGGATGTACTTAGACTGTAAATCCCACAATATTAGCGAATAATTAATCAATAAATTAATTTTTAATAAAAAAATTAAAAATGTGAATTTTATAGTTTAATAGGATAGAGCTAATTAAAACAAGAATTTTGACACTAATTTCAAAGAATTTAGCCCAAGATTGGGTCGAACGGGCCAAACCGGTTGGACCGAGTCCAAACCGGGCCCGTGGACCCAACCAACTCATAAAACAAAATGAGCTCAGCTCATTCTGCCTCATACATGCTGTTCCACGCTGAAGCATTGATAAACCACTATTTTATGGTTTATCTTGTGCTCAATTGAGTGGTTTTTATCTACTCTTTACCCACTTATTCATACTATTTACATGGTTTTACATTTGCCTTCCTAATTATGTGCTTTGATTGAAAATATGTTTCTTTGGACTTATACTTGCTAATATTAATCCTCTCTTATTACCATTAGATGCCTTGATATGTGTGTTAAGTGATTTCAGATATTATAGGGCAGGAATGGCTCAGAGGATAGAAAGGAAGCATGCAAAAGTGGAAGGAATACAAGAAGTTGGAGAAATTGCTAAGCTGTCCAGCCTGACCTCTTCGCACTCAAACGGCTATAACTTTAGCTACAAAGGTCAAAACGACGCGGTTCCAGTTGCATTGGAAAGCTAACATTTGGGGCTTCGATTTTATATATAATATGCTATAGTTTCTCTGATGCTAGGCGATGCGACCGCGTGATCCATTCGGCCGCATCGCAGTGATGGAAATCCAGCGTGGTTGAATTTGAGACCAGCGAATTCTAGGCTATTTCTGACCCAGTTTGCGGCCCAGAAAACACAGATTAGAGGCTATAAAGTGGGAGAATCCATCCATTCATAAGGAGGCTCTCATATTCACAATTTTAGGAGTAGATGTAGTTTTTAGAGAGAGAGGTTCTCTCCTCTCTCTTAGGATTAGGATTTAGGACTTCTCTTAGTTTTAGGAGTGACTCTCAATCCCAGGTTCTTTATTTTTATTTATTTTTCTAATTTAATTTATGAACTTTTCCATGTTAGGATTTGAATATTTTATTTAATATAATTTGAGGTATTTCAGACTTATGATTGCTCTCTTTAATTTATTAATGCTCTGTGTTTATCCAAGTTATTTTCATTTAAGTAGATTTTCTTCCTTTTGGCTTTGGTTAAAGTAATTGGTGACGCTTGAGCTGTCAAATAAAACAGTGGTTGAAATTGGCAGATTCTGATTGAACTAGGATTGCTCTAAAGCTAGTCTCTCCACAGGAGTTGACTAGGACTTGAGAATCAAGCCGATCAGCCCACTTAACTTTCCTTTATTTAGTAAAGGCTGACCAAGTGGGATTAAAATCCAATTCTCATCACAAATTGAAAAGGATAGGACTTCTAGTTCTTATACTTTGCCAAGAGTTTATTTTATAGTTATTTATTTATCTTATTCTTCTTGTGCAACATACTGCTTCCTTACTTTCTAAAACCCCTAATTTACAAGACTCATAACCAATAATAAGAACATACCTCCGTGCAATTCCTTGAGAAGACGACCCGAGGTTTAAATACTCGGTTATCAATTTTAAGGGATTTGTTACTTGTGATAACCAAAACGTTTGTACGAAGGGATTTCTGTCGGTTTAAAGACTATAACTACAACGCGACTGTTTTTTATGAAATTCTTTACTGGCAAAAAATCCCAACGTCAAAATGGCGCCGTTGCCGGGGAATTGCAAACGTGTGCCTTATTATTGGTTATTGTAAATATTTTTTGCTTTTTGTTTGTTTATTTGGTTTTATTTTTGTTTTTATTTTTGCTTTTTCATAAATTAAGAGGTTATTGGTTTTTATTTAGTTATTAAAAAAAATTTTCAAAAATTTGTTCTTAATGTTCATCTTGATCTTCAAGTTGTTCTTCGCGTTCATCTTGACCTTCAAGCTGTTCTTAGTTGTTTTCTTCGTTTTGATCTAAAAATTTGAAATTTGGTGTCATTTTATTGTTTTTCTCTCTCCTCATTAAATTCAAAAATATTTTAATTAATTTTTTTCGAAAAAAAAAATTTCAGATTTTTATTTTTAAAATTTTTATCTTATCTTATCTTATTTCAAAAATCAAATTTCAAATTTCAAATTTCAAATATTCAAATTTCAAAAATTTAAAATTCAAATTTCAAAATTCAAATTTCAAAATTTCAAATTTCAAATTTCAAAATTTAATTTTCAAATTTAAAATTTAAATAACCTTTTAATTTAAATTTGTTTTTATTTTCATTTTTAATTTTTATTTTGCTACTATGAACTCTCACCCCTTTGGCTGAGTCTGGTTACAATTATGTTGCAGGAAGAAGAAATTACAATGCGAACAGGCATCAAGGTTGGAACAATCAAAGATGGGAGGAGTCACAAGGATTTGATCAAACCTCATGGCAACAACCACCTCCAGTGGACTATCAACAACCACCACCATATGCCTATGAACCTTTTCCTCAACATGACTTTGGACCACCATACTCACAAGCCCCTTTCCGCCATTCACTTCCATATGACCCTAACCCTCAACCCCCATACCAACCACCTTATGAGCCATATGAACCATATATAGAACCACCCCAATTCCAACCCAATTACTCACAAGAACCACCACTTCAATATTCATCATCTCCATATCCATCAATCCAAGAGCACTATGATCCTATTTATGAAAGTCGAGTGCATCAAGAGACAAAGGATCGTTTCAAGGAAACAGTGGATCGATTTCAGGCAACCATTCGACAACTGGAGCAAGTAGTAATTCAATGGGTGCGCTCAAATACACAAGGATCAGCCACAGCCCCATGTGAACAGTCTAACGAAGAGCGTAGCATGAAGGAGATATCAGAAACTCCAGTGGATAAGAAAGAGAATGAATTCGTACTAGAACAAGTAGAAGAAGCTATCATTATTCAAGAAGAAGAGTGGGTTGAAGACTTAGGAGATGCAGAACCTCCATGGAAAAGTCCAGTCATAGAACCCCCTTCCAAGACGTTTGAAATTGATGCTGAGGAGGGTGTACAACCTCCAAGGCATATCACAGTTGAAGACTTGGAAGAGGTTGATCAAGAGATAGAGATTCAAGAAGAAGAAGCACAACCTCCCATGCCCTTGGAAAGCAATGAAGAGGAGATTGAATTGGAAGAAAGCTGCCAAGAGGAAGAGGTTGAAATTGAAGAAGCTTGCAAAGAGGTGGTAATTATCAGAGAAGAGCACAAGGGAGTGGAGCTTGCAATTTCATTAAAAACACCTCCCCCTAAGTTGCCATCATCCTTCACAATATTCAAGTGGGAAAAATTCATATCCCTTAGCTTTCTAACCCCACTTGAATATGGGCTACTGGAGACGGATGGTCAACTTAGAGCTCTTTATGATATTAAGAGTAAGAGGAAGATGGCCAGTGGTAAGAATTGTCCTGCAAGGTTCATCATGGTTGGAATCTTTAAGTTCAAACGCAAAGGTTGGTATAAAGCTCAACTGAATGGGTCTAGGAAGCTGTTTGGTCGCTGCAGTGAGAATTCAGATCACCTTTCACCTGGCTGGAAAAATGCAGATCGAGACAAAAACGGGTGTAAAAGTAAAGTTTGGGATCCTGGAATCTGTTCTGGTATTTGTCACCCCGGGAGCCTAAGAATCTGTTTGAAGCTTCTTAAGGGCTTTACATGCTTAGTTTGGGATCCTGGAGGCCATTGGAATCACAAACATTGGTGGAGATTCCTGTATCAGTACAAGCACAAGGCACCATAACACAGGAAGCTCATCCAATGTCCAACTTAAGGACTTTAACTAAAAGTGCTAGGTGGGAGACAACCCACCATGGTATGATTATTCCTTTTTTATTTTTATTTAGTTTTATTTATTTTCAAGTTTTATTTTATTTTATTTTATTATATTGAACCTGGAGTTTTGCATCACATTCATATTAACACTGCATTCTTCATTTTTAAGATTATAAAAAAAAATGCCACGCGATGCGACCGCATCAACGATGCGTCCGCGTCGCAAGGAGAGGGGAGAAAATAAAAACGAACAGAGAGTCACGCTGGAGCGTGGCTGGAGGCGTGCCAATGGCACAAATCGACCCACGCGACCGCGTCACCGACGCGTCTGCGTCGCTGATGCGTCCGCGTCACGTAGGAACTTTGGCCTCCCACGCGGCCGCGTGCCCTGAAAATCGACGTGAAAAAGGGTACTTGGCCGAAAGTTGTGCTGGAGTTGGGCTGGACTCGTGCTGGAAGCCCAAGCCCTCCCACGCGAACGCATGCCCCACGCATTCGCGTCGTTTTCAAAAGATGGCCACCCACGCGACCGCATCAACCACGCGATCGCGTCACCCAGAATTTTGGCAAAAAGAGTTTCGAACAGAGAGTTGCGTGACCGCGAGGCTGCACTCGTGCTAATCGCACAAAACAGGCCACGCAATCGCGTGACCCATGCGTCCGCGTCACCTGACCTTCTTGCGCACCACGCGACCGCGTCACTCACGCGTCCGCGTCACAAGCGGCGCACAGAATATCCAGATCAGCCAATTTTCTTATCTTTTCTTCTCTAATCCTTATTTTTCTTATCTTTTCTTATTTCTTTCTTCTTCCTTTCTTATTTTCTTTCACCTCCATTCTATTTTATTTGCATATTTCATTCATTGCATCTTAATTTTGTGCATATTTTTATTTTCTTTTCTAAATTAATTATTTTTTCTTTGGTATTAAAATTTTCATATTTAACTGTTGCATCTTCCCTTGAATTATTTTTGGGTGTTTAGTGACTTGTTTTATTCTGGATATGTTATATTATTTATATCAATGCCAATCTTTTATACCTGTATTACTTTTTGCATTGACATGAATTTACATTACCTCTCCTTACCCACACTCTCTTCCCTATTGTTGCAAATTTATGCACTCTTGAATTGCCATGTGCTTTTATTTGTTTTCTCACGTACATGTTGAAGCTTCCATGTAAATGAGACCCTTATCATTTGGCATTAACCCAACCATACTTCATTTATTTTCTTATCTCTATTATTGGGTTACCTTTCTTCCCTTTTTCTTTCAGGATGGCCACCAGGAAGAGAACCGGAAGACGCTTAAAAAGGGAGACAAACAAGTTCATCTGCACAATCCTTGAAGAAAAGCATCAGTTGGAACAGCTCATCCACTTGCACATCTCAGCATGCACTGAGGACGGTGCAATCTTTAAGTGTGGGGAGGTCGATACCGATCTCCATGGGTTAGTTACTCTTCTATCTCAACACCAATATTTTATTTCCCTTGTTAGTTGTTGCATTTGCATATTTGATTGCATATTTATTTGATTTTGTGCATTTAGTTACTACTTGGTTAAAGTAATAAATTTCTTTTTAGGACTCTATTTTTGAAAAATTTCACTAATTGAAAAAATTTTTTATGTTAAAACTTGTTTGAAGTTGTATTTGGAACATGGTTTTTGAGCCAAAGAACACACAACCTGTGAGATTTGAGCTTATTTATATGGTTACATTATCTAACCATAAATATTTTATTCCTGTGTGTTTCCTTCTCTATGATTGTAATCTATTTTTTGTTCCATTCTATATGTCCAATATTTAGTTTATTTACATGCTTGCATATGATTGAGGCCATTGTTTGATTTTAGCTCACTTATCCCAAAATTAGCCTACCTTTTACATCACCCTTGTTAGCCCCCTTGAGCTTTTAAATCCCTTCTGTTTTATAACCACATTACTAGCCTTAAGTAGAAAAATAAAATAAGAATCCCAAGTTGAATCCTTGGTTAGCTTAAGATAGATATTGTGTAAAATTTAAGTGTGGGAAATTTTATAGGAACATGGGATGATATGAAAAAGTAGGGAATTAAATTGAATAAGTTATTTAAAAATTTGGGAAGCATGCTCATGTGAAATCAAAATAGTTAAATTACCATGTGCATTGAAGAAAAATATATTAAGTAATTAAATAAGGGGATACAAAAAAAAAAGAAAAAGAAAAGAAAAATGAAAAAAATATATTACCCCAAATGCAAAATAAAAAGAATCAATGCACATGGGACAAAATTCAAAAATAAGTTTGATACATGAGCATGTAATACAAAAGTGGGAAAAATTTGGGTAGTTAGGTAAAGTATTTTAAAATTGTATAAAGTATGTATATGTTAGGTGAGATCTTAGACTAATCAAGGATTCACTTTACTAGCTTACTTAGCCTTATATATACCCTTACCTTTACCTCAACCCTATTACAACCCTGAAAAGACCTCATGATGTTTGCATTGGTACATTAAATATTTGTTGATTGGTTAGATGAAGAACAAGGTTTAGAAAGCATGATTAAAAGAAGAGTAGAATGATTAACCCTATACACTTGAGAGACTAAAGTGATATACACTACCAGTAAGGGTTCAGTGCTTAATTCTATGTTCCCTGCTTTCATGAGCTATCTTCTTACAAGTTTATTTGCTTTTTATTGTATGATTTGGATTAGTGAAATCTGATTTATGTTTGTCTTGAAGAGCTTATTTACTTTTAACCAAGTAGGTAGAAGCATTTCACATGTAGTTGCATTCATATAAATAGGTTGCATTTCATACATTCTTACTTTCCTCTTCATTCTTTTATAGTTCTCTCGAGCTTAGCATGAGGACATGCTAATGTTTAAGTGTGGGGAGGTTGATAAACCACTATTTTATGGTTTATCTTGTGCTCAATTGAGTGGTTTTTATCTACTCTTTACCCACTTATTCATACTATTTGCATGGTTTTACATTTGCCTTCCTAATTATGTGCTTTGATTGAAAATATGTTTCTTTGGACTTATACTTGCTAATATTAATCCTCTCTTATTAACATTAGATGTCTTGATATGTGTGTTAAGTGATTTCAGATATTATAGGGCAGGAATGGCTCAAAGGATAGAAAGGAAGCATGCAAAAGTGGAAGGAATACAAGAAGTTGGAGAAATTGCTAAGCTGTCCAGCCTGACCTCTTCGCACTCAAACGGCTATAACTTTAGCTATAGAGGTCCAAACGACGCGGTTTTAGTTGCGTTGGAAAGCTAACGTCCGGGGCTTCGATTTGATATATAATATGCTATAGTTTCTTTGACGCTTGGCGACGCGACTGCGTGATCCATGCGGCCGTGTCGCAGTGACGGAAATCCAGCGTGGTTGAATTCGAGACCAGCGAATTCTGGGCTATTTCTGACCCAGTTTGCGGCCCAGAAAATATTTTATAGTTATTTATTTATCTTATTCTTCTTGTGCAACATACTGCTCCCTTACTTTCTAAAACCCCTAATTTACAAGACTCATAACCAATAATAAGAACATACCTCCCTGCAATTCCTTGAGAAGACGACCCGAGGTTTAAATACTCGGTTATCAATTTTAAAGGGTTTGTTACTTGTGACAACCAAAACGTTTGTACGAAGGGATTTCTATCGGTTTAGAGACTATATCTACAACGTGACTGTTTTTTATGAAATTCTTTACTGGCAAAAAATCCCAACGTCAAGCATGCAAGGGGGAGAGAAAAAAGAGAGCTCAAACCCTTGAATTCACTTCAATCTCACATAACTTTTCGCTCCGAGCTCCGATCGTCACACCTTTTGCAGCCATGTGACCGTAGCGTCGAGTTCTACAAAGTCCAGTCAATAATTAAGTAAGAAAAACAATTATGTGTTCTAATTTCTTCCTTCCCAATTTCAAAAATTATGAGCAATTATATTGAAAATTGTTTAATTCCGGTGTTTAGGCTCGAATTAGCTTGAGAAAAATATTCAGTCTTGCTAATATGGTACTTGGATAAGGTGAGAATTCTAGAACCCTAGCTAATTCACTGATTTTGTGTGTTAGGTAATAAGTTTTGGATATATATATGTGTGTGTGTGTGTGTGTGTGTGTGTGTGTGTGTGAAAATATGAATTAGGTGTGTATATATGTAAATTGGATCTTGGTTGCAAACATTGGAGATTTGGTGAAGTTTGAGTGTCATTGCTTTGGAGATTTCTAATCCTTGGGGCTGTGCTTGGTGCCTTTTGGTGGTGTTTCGGGTTATACATGGAAATTGGCCAAGGTATGGTTTTGATTTCTCGTATTTAATATGTAAGGTTTTGTGAAAACATTAGGCTAGATGACCATAGGCTAGGTGTGAATGTATGAATGTGTTAAATGTTTAGTACCTTGATAATAATTGTTGAAATTGGTTTATTATTAGCTTGGTAATTGATGTTGGTGATGGAATATAATGCTATATGATGAATTAGTGATAATTGATAAGGTATTAAGAAATGAACATGATTACGTGATGAATGATGATGATCTTGTTGGTTAGTTGAGTAATTTGTGCATGAGATTGTATATATATGGGTATAATTGATTGAGGTAGGATGTTGAGATTTTGGCATTTTAAATGGTGCACTATTGTGCTGAATATATGTATAGTTAGGTTGGATTTGAGTTTGCTTTTAATAAAAATTGAGGTTTGAGGTTTTTGTGTGAAATGGATTTTTGGCCGAACATCAGCGAGCCATAATTTGAATTTCTGATCAAACTGCAGTGTATGCGTACGCATATCCCTCATTCGCAAAGGGTCGTTTCTGTCCAGTGTACATGCGTACGCGGATAAGGGTATGCGTACGTGAGATGGGCTAAACTGCATTCCCACGTGTAAGCGTGGCCCACGCGTACGCGTGGCCCCTATTTCATCACATGTGGATTTTGTGTTTTAAAGCCTAATTTCAAACCACTAAACCTCTATTTTTATTCCTTTGGTCCTAGATCTTGTTAGTAAGTCTAGAAATGAGATGAAGCTAGGAATAGGTGGTAACTTAGAGATGAAGAAATTTTGAGAAGTGATGATCTAAGTATAAGGAGGTAGGGTGCATATATATAAATACTACTTAAATTATGAAACTGGCTAAAGAAAGGAATAAATATTATATCTGAGTACTCTTTCTTGAAAGTGCGACCCCAGGAGATGGTGGAAGGTGAGGATCCCCTTTTTTGTTCCTCCTGGTATTGTAAAATTGCCCCCAACGAAACGGTGGGAGGTTAGGATCCCCTCCTTGGTTTCTCCTGGGCACATGAGGACGTACCTCCTGCGTAGACGCAAGGGTTGTGGTTTCGCCCTACTTGCTCTAGGTTAGTTAGTATAGAGGCTCTCCGGGAGACGCAAGGGTTGTGGTTCCACCCCGCTTGCACCGAGTTATGATGAGTTATGTATAAAAGTGCAAATATATTATGTATAAGTGATGATATGGCCATAATGAATGATTATGAAAATTTTATGAATGAATATGAAATGATTATCTGAGATACGAGTTTCCCTGAGTAAAGTACCGTGGCTTGCCACCATGTGTTCCAGGTTGAGACTCGATACTCTGTTGAGACTCGATACTCTGTTGACCCTATGACGTAAGAGGTGACCAGGCACTTATAAATTCCTGGGAAGGTTAACCCCCATTGAGCAATTTTATATATGAGAAAAAGCTATACATAGACTTTTGGGGATACGCGTCAGGGGACAGTCCAAGGTTTAGTAGCCGGACTTGTCGGGTTGACTTGATAACCAACAGATGAGACTCATCAGCAATAGGACAGGCATGCACCATATGCATATTGTTTGAAATGCTTGCTTGTGCATTAATTGGGATTGCCTAAGGGATTATAATATGCTATTTGTTATATTTGCTATCTGTATTACTTGTATTCTACCTAAGTTTACCATTGTCTGTTTGTTTGTCTTTGTAATTTCACCGGAGATGGAAGAACGGAGGAAAGGCGGAGAGAATTAGGGTTCTAGTTAAGTTTTAGTTAGATTTAAGGAATTGGTTAAGTTTAGAAAGCCTTAGAAAATCACCCTGATTCATGGTTTTTATTTTAGTTCTTTAAGTTTTATAATCAGAGTGTCAGCATTCTAGGATTGCCTTTGGCATTCCCATGACCTTATATCTTATGTACGTGGCACCTTTACCATGCTGAGAACCCCCAGTTCTCATCCCATACGATATTGTTGTTTTTCAGATGCAGGTCGAGATATACCTCGCTAGGCGTCTGGAGCTCTATAGCGAAGTGGATTTTAGGGCTTTATCTTGATGTATAGTTTATATTTATGATCATATGTATAGAACTCTCCTAATAACTTGTTTTATTTTGCACCTCTTAGAGGTTTATGGAGAACCAGGATTTATTATATATGTATTTTGGGTTTTGGGTTAAGTATATATGTATGTAAATATTCTCCGGCCAGCCTTAGCTTCGCAGGCTAAGTTAGGAGCTTGTTATTTTGTACTCTTGACCCTCTACTCTTGTTATTTATATATGTATGTTGGTGAACCTTAGTTTTCTTCGTTCGCAAGTTACGTTATTTCTGAGCGTTGCACTTTTAATTTTACGATTTTGCTTTACCTATTCTTCAAGGCTCATCGTATATTATATTCTTTCTAGTATCATATGTATAAATATTTTATTTTAGAGGTCGTAATACCACACCACCTTTGTTTTATGACTTAAGCGTAAAGCACTGTGTGGTAGGGTATTACATTATAATATTGAGCAGTTCTTTCCTATAGAGCCTGAGGGACGGACTGACTATGCTTCTGGGCATACTCTGAGTATCTATACATGCTATTTAGGATATCTAACTATTATATATGGCATGAATTCTCATGAGCATGCATTTGGGACTTTGAATCACTAGACTTACGATATTGAGACTAATCACCTTGATATCACTTGTTTGGTGTGAACAGGAACCAAATGGCGTCTTGTGGGCGCGGTCGTGGGCATAATCGAGGTCGAGGACAGAGAGGTAACGAGGTAACCATACCGGTAGGTAGTTTGACTGACTTCGTGACCGCGATGATGAGTGCTGCTGCTGCCATTGGTGTTGTTGTTGCTGCGACCAGCCGGGCGATGGGTAGGATGGAAACACAAGCTAGAATTGGCAATGAAGATGGTAATGAATATGAAGGTGAAAATAATGTTCCGAGTACAGTGCTAACAGTGGATTATCCGGAGCAAGTGAACAAGGGACCAGCAACGAGAGAAAGCTCAAGGAGGATCGAGGTGGCAAGGAGTGATCGCAGGAAATCTTTCACAAAGAAAAAGGGAAAAAAGATTACACCTAGGAGCCAAAGTTTTAAGAAGGGTCGTTATGTGACTTCACGTTCTCAACGCCGGAACAATGGTCGAAGGAGCGACAACCGTCAGGAGCAGGATTCAGAAGAGCAGACTAGTACTCAATCAGAAGATTTGAAGTGATCGAGATGCAAAAAGTATCATCCAAACAGACCATGCAGGGCCGGACTAGGCGTATGTTACAAGTGCGGGAGACCAGGGCAGAGGTCTTGGAACTGTCCACACAGGAAATGCTGGGATGCAGTTGAATCTGATTCTCAGACCCGAGGTAATTGCGAGCTGGCAGTTGAATTTCTAACTACCTTGCATATCATTAATATGTAATATTCATTCGTGACACATGACAAGTTGTGATAATCGTGAAGTCCAAATGGATGATTAGCCAAGTACTACCAGTTATTAAGACAGAGCGATATTTGATTAATTTAGAGGGGTAGCTAGGATCTGAAAGGTTAAGCATCAGAGTGACGTAGCAGAAATAGGTTGGATTATATCTAAGGAATCCGAAGTGTTGAGAGCTACGTGGAGTTATTGTTTGAAATCCAGGGACGATAAACTATGAGGAAAAGGAATAGAGCGGATTCAACCTTTAGCTACAAATTGTTTAAGAGGTGAGTGAAGATAAGGACAAATCCCTATTACGAGAAAATTTTGAAGTAATTCTTAAAGGTGTACCAGAATTTCAATCTCAGAGAGAAAGTGAGTTTGCGATAGACATAGTGCCGGAAGCCGGATTAACTTCGAGTGCACCACAAGCACAAACACCATTATAATCGGTAAAACTTAGGATCGAGTTGAGGGAATACTGGAAGGGAGAATCGTCCAACTAAGTGTTTCCTTGTGAGAAGTACCGATTATGCCAGTGAAGAAGGAAGAGAACGGCAAGAGACTTTATGCGAGCGGGAGTGTGCCAACGGATCTTCGTGATTCAACCTAATCTTTCTTTTCTTTTGAAACCTGCATTGAAACTCTATCTAGAGTTCTTCTTAAATGACTTGATCATCTTTCCAGTTTTACTCCTTACGCACATGAATCTTGTTTCTTCCAGGATGAGCCTGAGCTTTTCCTACTATAATCACGTAATCCTTGGATCTTGGGAACTTGCTGCGAGTGGTGTTACTCTCAGTCACAAACCGAGTTCTTCAAAATTAGCTGAGATTTCTTTGACCTTTATGCTCTGTTCTTTCTACTAAAGGTCCTTGATTTAAACTCTTTTTTTGAGATGTACCTAAGTTTCTCTTCTTGTGCATTCTATTATTTCGGTACAACTCTATTTGACCATATACAAGACTTTCTTTCTGATTTCTCACGAACACCATTCGTATTGTTCATTCGTCTTTCGAGCTTAATGTCTTCTTGAAAATCAACTCGAGGCTGTATTAATATCGCGTATGAATCCTAGCTGTAACCATCAAGACATTGATTCCTTAGAGCAAGACTTTTGGACGTGGAAGGTGAAACATTTAAATGTGCACCATCAAGAGGAGTTTTGGAGCTTTAAATTCTTGCCGACCCTAATGCCTATGAGTAAGTTAACACGCTAGAATGCACTGTCTATATGGATGCCTAAATGTGAAGAGAGCTTTCGAATCTCAAGAGAAGGATTAACCTTAGTGCCAGTAATCATGATACCCAAACTTAATTAACTACTCGGAATTATTGCGATGCATTATTAAGGGGTTTAGGATGCGTGCGAATACAACATCGTGAAGTGGTAACGTACGCCTGAGTAGGAAGTCTCTGAGTATTGTTTGGATGACCAAAGAGGAAGAACTGTTAAGTAAGTTAAGGTCTTAAGTTGGGTGTTGAGAAAGTGGATGGAGGTGTCAGATTGAACCAATTACAAATTACCAGGGATCGTATAGTCGAGAAATTAGGGAGCGCAATAATGGTGATAAGGAGCCACTAAGGGTATTGAAGCCTATTGAATCAAGAAGATATCAAGAGAGAATTTTATGTCGAAATCGGAAGTTGAGATGAAAAACTATCCTCCCGAGTTCACAAGAGAGGATTTTCAAACTTACCCTGAAATTATTAAAACGTACCACGAATCAAAGAAGATATTTTGAGCGACCAGAAATGAAGATCGAAGTGGCGATGCATGTGATTGCGTGTTTGATGCATGAGAAAGAAAAGAGTGACCACCAGAAGTCATCTGGGATGTTGCAACCATTGAAGGTTCTACACTGAAAGTGAGGAAGGGTAGCTATTGATTTCGTAATAGATTGCCGAGGTCTAGGACAGAAGGTGATACTATTAGGTAATTGTAGATTAAGTGACCAAGTCCATTCTGTCCATCAAAGTAAACTAGAGCATCAAACATTTTAGTTCCTGAATTTGATAGCGGAGCCAACGAAGAAAAGCTATGCAAATTCGACGAAAAGCCGACAGAAGAGTTATGCAGACCTGAAAATAAAACTTTTTAAAGTTTGAAGAAGGAAGACTTGTATTCGTGAAGGTTACTTCAACAAGCTGGAATCAATGAGGAAATCAAGTCTAAGGGATTGAAGCCGAAGTGTTTTAGGACCTGAGTTAATGGCAAGGACGGACTATTTCAGATTCTGAAGAGAATTGGGCCAGTGGCGTATCGAGTAACTCTATCCCCACATCTTTCGAACTGATACGACGTATTTCACGTCTCACAATTTCAGGAGTACACTCCTGATGCCAATCACGTATTAGAACATGAACCAGTGCAACTAAGAGAGGATCGAACGCTTCAAGTAACCACGGTTGGAATTTATAATATGATACCTTTGCCAAGCAACTATGCAGAGGAGGAGTTATGTTAGCAGAGGATACTAAGAGTGGAGATGGAATTTGGAAACATACTTGGAAACTTGAATCAGATATGCGGAAGGACTACCCACACCTCTTTTCAGGTAACCAAATCTGAATTTTGAGGGCAAAATTCTTAAATAGGTGGGTAGGATGTAAATCCCGCAAAATTAGCAAATAATTAATCAATAAATTAATTTTTAATAAAAGAAATTAGAAATGTGAATTTTATAGTTTAATAGGATAGAACTAATTAAAACAAGAATTTTGACACTAATTTCAAAAAATTTGGCCCAAGATTGGGCCAAACGGACCGAACCGGTTGGACTGAGCCTAAACTGGGCCTGTAGGCCAAACCAACTCATAAAACAAAATGAGCTCAGCTCATTCTTCCTCATTCATGCTGTTCCATGCTGAAGCATGCAAGGGGGAGAGAAGAAAGAGAGCTCGAACCCTTGAATTCACTTCAATCTCACATAACTTTTCACTTCGAGCTTCGATCGTTACGCCGTTTACAGCCACACGACCGCAGCGTCAGGCTCTACAATGCCCATTCAATAATTAGGTAAAGAAACCACTTCTATGTTCCAATTTCTTCCTTCCCAATTTCAAAAATTATGAGCAATTATGTTAAAAATTGTTTAATTCCGGTGTTTAGGCTCGAATTAGCTTGAGAAAAATACTCATTCTTGCTAATATGGTGCTTGGGTAAGGTGAGAATTATAGAACCCTAACTAATTCTTTGATTTTGTGTGTTGGGTATCAAATTTTGGATATATATATATATATGAAAATGTAAATTAGGTGTTTATATATGTAAATTAGAGCTTGGTTGCAAACATTGGAGATTTGGTGGAGTTTGGGTGTCATTGCTTTGAAGATTTTGGATCCTTAGGGCTGTGTTTGGTGCCTTTTAGTAGTGTTTCGGGTTATACGTGGAGATCGGCCAAGGTATGATTTTGGTTTCTCGTATTTAATATGTGAGGTTTTGTGAAAACATTAGGTTAGATGACCATAGGCTAGGTGTGAATGTATGAATGCATTAAATGTTTAGTACCTTGATAATAATTGTTGAAATCAGCTGATTATTAGCTTGGTAATTGATGTTGGTGATGGAATATAATGCTATATGATGAATTAGTGATAATTGACAAGGTATTAATAAATAAACATGTATATGTGATGAATGATGATGATTTTGTTGGTTAGTTGAGTTATTTGTGTATGTGATTGTATATATAGGGGTATAATTGATTGAGATAGAGTGTGGAGATTTTGGCATTTTAAATGGTGTGCTATTGTGCTGAATATATGTATAGTTAGGTTGGATTTGAGTTTGGTTTTTAATGAAAATTGAGGTTTGAGGTTTTTGTGTGAAATGAATTTTTGGCCGAACTTTGGCGAGCCATAACTCAGCTTCCAGAACCCTAAATTGTTTCAAATCTATTTTATATGAAAATTGGATCCTTGAAGTTTACACCGTTCAAAGAATGGATGAAAAATATTTTAAAACGAGAAAGTTATGCGCATCGGAAGTTCGGTATGTAAAATTGAAATTCTGCAGACTTAGCCATTTCTGATCAAACTACAGTGTATGCGTATGTATACCCCTCATTCACGAAGGGTTATTTCTGTCCAGCATACATGCGTACGCGGACAAAGGTATACGTTCGCGATATGGACTAAACTACAATCCCACGCATACACGTGACCCCTATTTCAGCAAATGTGGATTTTGTATTTTAAAGCCAAATTTCAAACCTCTAAACCTCTATTTTCATTCCTTTGATCCTAGATCTTGTTAGTAAGCCTAGTAATGAGATAAAGCTAGGAATATATGGTAACTTAGAGATGAAAAAAGTTTGAGAAGTGATGATTTAGGAAAAGCTACGAATATATATATATATATATATAAATACTACTTAAATTATGAAACTGCTAAAGAAAGGAATAAATGTTACATCTGAGTATTGTTTCTTGAAAGTGCGACCCCAGGAGATGGTGGAAGGTGAGGATCCCCTTCTTTGTTCCTCCTGATATTGTAAAATTGACCCCAAAAAGATGGTGGGAGGTTATGATCCCCTACTTGGTTTCTCCTAGGCATATGAGAACGTACCTCCTAGGTAGATGCAAGGGTTGTGGTTTCGCCTCACTTGCTCCAGGTTGGTTAGTATAAAGGCTCTCCGGGTAGACGCAAGGGTTGTGGTTCCACCCCACTTGCTCCGGGTTATGATGAATTATGTATAAAAGTGCAATTATATGATGTATAAGTGATGATATAGCCATAATGAATGATTATGAAATGTTTATGAATTAATATGAAATGATGATCTGAGATACAAGTTTTCCTGAGTAAAGTTCCATGGCTTGCCACCATGTTTTCCAAGTTGAGACTCGATACTCTGTTAACCCTACGATGTAAGAGGTGACCGGGCACTTATAAATTCCTGGGAAGGTTAACCCCCATTGAGAAATTTTATATATATGAGAAAAAGCTATGCATAGACTCTTGGGGATGCGCGTCGGGGGACAATCCAGGGTTTAGCAGCCGGACTTATCGGGTTGGCTTGATAACCGACGGATGAGACTCATCAACCGTAGGACAGGCATGCACAATTTACATCTTGTTTGAATTGCTTGCTTGTGCATTAATTGGGATTGCCTAACTGATTATAATATGTTATTTATTATATTTGCTATCTGTATTACTTGTATTCTACCTGTGTTTGCCATTGTCTGTTTGTTTGTCTTTGTAATTTCACCGGAGATGGAGGAACGGAGGAAAGACAGAGAGAATTAGGGTTCTAGTTAAGTTTTAGTTAGATTTAAGGAATTGGTTAAGTTTAGAAAGCCTTAGAGAACCACCCTGATTCATGGTTTCTATTTTAGTTCTTTAAGTTTTATAATCAAAGTGTCGGCATTCTAGGATTGCCTCTGGTATTCTCAGGACCTTATATCTTATGTACGTGGCACCTTTACCATGCTGAGAACCCCGATTCTCATCCCATACGATATTGTTGTTTTTCAGATGCAGGTCAATATGCACCTCGCTAGGCGTCTGGAGTTCTACAGCAAAGTGGATTTTGGGGCTTTATCTTGATGTATAGTTTATATTTATGATCATATGTATAGAACTCTCCTAATAACTTGTTTTATTTTGCACCTCTTAGAGGTTTATGGAGAACCATGATTTATTATATATGTACTTTGGGTTTTGGGTTAAGTATATATGTATGTAAATATTCTCCGGTCAGCCTTAGCTTCGTAGATTGAGCTAGGAGCTTGTTATTTTGTACTCTTGACCCTCTACTCTTATTATTTATATGTAAGTTAGTGAACCTTAGTTTTCTTCGTTCGCAAGTTACGTTATTTCTTAGCGTTGCGCTTTTAATTTTGCGATTTTGCTTTACCTATTCTTCAAGACTCCTCGTATATTATATTCTTTCTATTATCATATGTATAAATATTTTATTTTAGAGGTCGTAATACCACACCACCTCTATTTTATGACTTAAATGTAAAGCTCTGTGCGGTAGGTATTACATGGACTATCTCAGTAACGATAAAAGAGTACTTCGAGAGTTTAAGGACTATGCCTTTGAGAAAAGACATGTGCAAAAAGTGGTTAGTTGGGTTCTTTTCTGTCATATGGTATATTTGGTTATACCGGAATGATATAATATTTTAGAATAAGACAACAAATTTGGTGGATTGTGTCACTAGATCATTTAGTTGCTTTAGGGAATGGTGTAGTAGTTAACTTATGTTGTTGATGGCTATGCCAGAAATGACATAAGAGTTGAGTTAATTGTATTTTAATTTTTATTTTGGTTTGTTCTGTTTAATCATTTGCTCCACCTAGTGTGTTGAACTTTGCCAAATAAAAAAAAGTTGGCTAACAAGTAAGAATCACCACGAAGAGAGGTTGTTCAAATAGCGACATTCACAACTAGAAAATGGATTAATACAGACAGATTTACAGACGGATTTGGTCTTTATTACAGACGGATTTTTGGTTACCGACGAAATTACCGACGGATTTTGTCCCTCTGTAAAAGCCCCGTCGGAAATTATTTACTGACGGATTTTTTTTCCGTCGGAAAATTACCGACGGATTTTTACTAGTTACCGATGGATTTTCCCTCTGTAAATTCTCCATCCATTTCCCAAAGGCGACGAAATTTCTGATGGATTTTCCGTCTGTAATTACAGACAGATTTTCAGACAAATTTTTTGTCTGTAATTACAGATAGATTTTCAGACGGATTTTCCGTCTGTAATTACAGACGGATTTTCCGACAGATTTTCCGTCTGTAATTTGAACTTTGGAAAATTATCTCCCACTCTAATTACAGATAGAAAATCCATCTGTAAATCCATCAGTAAGATAAAATATTTTTTTTTATTTTTCCAATTACAAAATAAGCTTGTTTTCATACAAAATACTATAAACAAACAAGTCAATATAATTCAAAACATAAACAAAGTGTATTGATACATCAACTATAATAATAAATAACAACCATACATCAACAAAGTGTATTGAGTAAATTAAAAGTTGTTAATGGGTATCCAAAGGGCTCTAAATAATTTTCCTCATACTAGTAAATTAAAAGAACTATGTTACAAGCAACTCCTATTCAATTTCCTAACTCATTTGAACAATTTTCTGCTGCTGCTGCTGCTTCTTCTTCATCATCCCAGCTTTCCTCACACGGTCACAAATGTTCTCTAAAACCAGATCATCCATGTGCTGAAATAGTGGTATATATCTTACCAATCATCAGGGGCGCTTTTAACAGCTTGATCAAAATAGCCCCCAGCACTATCAGCCTCCTTCTCCATTTGCCAAATTAAATCCGCAGAGTCACAAAACAGTTGCATCACCAGGATTAGCCAAAATGGCTCTTTCAAGATACTCCTCGGCTTTAGGATAATCTCTACGAACCTATATTTGCAAATTGAATATTAGTGAACCATTCATAGACAGAGCACAATAGTTTTCTTAGATCTTCCATGTATTGATAAGTTTCAAAAACAAGCTTTACCTCTTTTAAGAACTTAGCATAATTTCCAAGCAGAAGCGCATTGTTGGGGTTAGCTTGAATCATGGTTTGGTAATAAGCATGAGTCTTATCTGATTCCCAGCCACCTCCATCTGGGACTCTTCCACTGCCACCACATATCTTGCCACCATCACTCCCCTATTACCTCTCTTCGTTTCTTCACCACCATCTTCATCATATTCTACTAGGACTTGCCTATCTAAACCTGAGACTGAGAAGAGTTATCTGATTGAAGGTTTCCCTTTTGTTGTGTGAATCACTTGGTCACTTTCTTTGATCTTGGTACCATGCTGACTCTTGAGCACGTTACTACGTGGTATGCGACTCTTGTTGTCGTGCTTTGTTGGGCTTCGATGATCTGATGAGTCAGGCAAGTTTTGTCTTGGACTGGCAAACGATCTTGTTCTAGAAAATTGAAGAACCCTTTCTGCTTCAGGGGAGGATGGTTCCCTAGAATGGGGTATGAACGAGGTTGGTATTGGTGTCGAGGAGCTTCTTAGTAACATTGTTTTGCTGTTTAGAGAAACAAACACAAAAGACAATGAGAGAAAGAAGTAGTTCAAGGTATATAATAAGATCTGTTAGGAAGTGTGGAATGGTAGGCTGCTGAATTCTACGGCCAAGAATTGTTGTTGCATGTGACAGAAATGGAGTCAACATCATCATTCAATTCTTTCCAATAGTGGGATAATAATCATATTCTCTCTTTGATGTATTGAGACTACCAAAAAATAGCAACTGTCACCAAGCAAAACTTTAAATCCAATAATTTACAAATCGCACACCCCAAAAAAGGGGGAAAAAGGAAAGGCACAATCATGTTGTTACGCATCATGATACCTGAAAATTTTGAATTTATATGAGAGTCTAAGGTGCCTATGCCTACAGCAGCTATGGTGGCTAAACAATTTTTACAACACCTAAAATTAATCACTGAAGAATTGGATCCCAAAGGCAGACACTATATGAAAAAAAATTAGAATTCTTACAGATGAATCAGAGCCATTTCCGAGCTAAAAAGTTGAGGAGGAATATTGCCTGAGATTATTCTTCCCAAGATGACTGCATGTAACACGTATTAGATGGATTTTTCTACATAAAAGTAGTAAGCCATTTATTGCAGAAAATAAAAGAGTTGACTCACAAATGTTTGGCATGGTGCAACTTATCAAGACCAGGTACACTGCCACTAGAAATTGGTATAGGTCCTTGAAGCTCATTGTCAGCTAAATCTAACCAATATAGGTTCGATAAATTACCAATAGAATGTGGAATCCTCCCAGTGAAGCTATTGGAATTTAAGAGGAATACATTTATGCAGACAAGCATCCCTAAAAGAAATTATTAGTAACCATGAAAAATCTGAACATTGGGGGATTAGCTACAGAGATCTGCAATTGAAGTTGTGACTGAATCGCTAATTAGCTTCCAAAAAGTAATCATTGAAAAAATGAATTTTAAGTAATAAATATTTTTTCTACATCACACACACGGTACAGTCACTAGTTATATAGCTAGCAAATATTCTATGGCTAATCTCTATTGCAAAATTCATGGTGCAATAATGTACTAAAGTTGACAATGATAACTGCACAATGTTAATGCTTTTAATACAATCCCACTAAAAAGTCAACCTTTCATTGGGCAACACTACCAATTTCAGCTAGTTTTTTAAATAATTTTTTTAAGTTTTTATTTACAATCACTCTTCTCGCTTCTGTCTCTTTTTTTCTATCCACCAGCCATCCGCTGCCGACCTTTAAACTTTAACCTTAAATCTTAAATTCTAAATTCCAAATCTTTTAAAAATAAAAATTTAAAAATTAATTAATTTTAATACAAGAAAAATATAATAGTAATTTGGCAGTTATCAAACTTATACTCCAATAATTTCCTGTCAATTATGTATAATTAACATGAAATGATTGTTGAACATCTAAATTCATGACATATTTTATATATTGATATTTACTTCTACCATATGAGGCCTAGAACAGCTGTTTCTGGTACTCAATAAGAAAAGATTGAATTTTGGATTTTACTATCTACCAATATATGTATGGATACTATCTAGAATTTCTATTTTATAGCGAAGGTATGGATGATGATACACCCATATAATCCTGAACAATTTTCACTACCTGCGAAGCATATAACACCCATCAAATTAGAGTAGAATCAATGTAGCATCTAAGCTTCCAAAGCAACACAGTGAGATGGGTAGCAGACTTGAATGCATGCTGCCATCATTGGTGGCTCGTTCTCTTCTGACTTGCTCCATTCACACCATTAATGAAGACGATGACACTGAAAGAGTTTATGCAGTTTCATACTATTACAAAAGAGAATCAAACAAAATATTCATGATGGAAAGAGGGAGAAAAACTGCAAGGGCAAGTTAAAAACTATACTTTTTTTCTGCTGGACCTCCTATGGACAATTTTTGGCTTCAATACAATATCACGACGATGAGATATTTAAGGCATATTGCAACCCAGTGAGCACCGAATGAAATGCAGATACTATTTTTTCCACCTTAACTTCATGCTAAAAAGCAGAACCTCTACAAAATTCTAGTATCTAAAATTCTAAATAGCAGTAAGCAAAAATGAGTACAAACAGTGAGCATTTAACTATAAAGCAGCATGGAAGCTATATCCAACTATAAAGCAACAAAAATGAAGGCATGATCACCATGAAGCTGTCACCAAATTCTTTGATCAGAAAGCTCTTTTCTCAATATTTATTCATGGAAGCTATATCCAACTATAAAGCAGCATCAGGATCCAACCTTCTCTGGATTGCAGCAGCAGCTTATAGTGACAAAATTACAAATAAACAAGCAAAACCATTAAAACTAACCAAAGAGCCTCAAATAGTTTAATTTGAGATTCTCACCTCAAAGTTACCAAGCTTGTATTGGTATGCCATTTTCTCCCTCAGTTGAGCTTGCTCTTTCATTGCCTGTGCCTGTAAATGACAGCCTAGAAGTGTGAGAAGAAAAGGACCTTGACATCAAGAAAATAATCTAAGGATAGGGGCCACATCAACATAAAAAAGCAATCTGGTAAAAACTAATTATTCCACTTTGCATAGAGTGCTTCAAAGCAATCACTTGCTCTTCCTTATGCTTTTCACATGCTTGCAACAATTCTTGCCTGCAGTGGCAATGAAAAAATGATCATGCTATAATGAAAATAAAGGAATTTAATGTTAAATCATATAAACTACTATATGCCTTGATGGTGTAGATGTTCTGATTTTGTGCAAATGAAAAAGAGTTGAAAAAGTCAAACAAACAGATTGAGAAAATCCTATGCATAACAAATTTAAAACAATGGGAGTGTAAGTTCAGAGGAAAAGCTTAGACAAATGGAATCAATTTACAATGCCAATAACAAAATCCACATGAAGAATTAAGAAATTTGAGAAGAAATTGTTGTAACCTTGAAGAACTCATCTGAATTGCCAATAACTCTCTCAACAACCAAGTCTGCATTCTTAAGCTCGAATTCGTCCTAGTTTTGTTGCCACAAACAGCCTTGTCCCCTGGCCCTGCATACTCATCAAAAAAGCTATAATTTTCAGACCTCATGAAGCATCCATCAAGAAATATTTGAGACGTTGTGGCTTAAAGCAAACATGTTAAGGAACTAGTTTGTTGCTCAACAAAAAAATACTATCATTAACTAAAGTATTATTGTAATAGCAGTTATCATGCAAATTGAAATGAGTTTAAAATGAAGATGTAAATTAAAGGATACAATGAGAAATATCCATCAGGCCTCAAAAAAGTAACTCTCTGACCACCATTGAGTATGACTTTGACATTCGACACTTTTCCGGGAATTATATAGTCTTTTGTTCCTAAATCTACTAACAAATTTATGCACACCATTAACAAGAAATGGATGCAAGGAATGGGTGTACACCACAATAAACTCTAGCAAAACCTTGCTGAATTCCACTCAATTAACATTATCAGATACACCTAAGTAAATGAACCAAAGATGCTAACAGGTTTTGATAGCCATCTTTCTAAATATTTCAAATTACAATTGATACTATAAACCAACCGAAGCTTCAAATTAGATGAATTCTGAATGACTAAATCAAACTTGATTTTGGTGTGAACTCCAAAACAATATGAACAACTTGAACTGATATATGACCCCAAGCACCATTACCAGTCCCATCAACAATTCAAAGTCAATCTCACATATTAAAGTGCTTTAGTGCATCTACATATTAAAGTTGAAAGCTTTAGTTCATCTAAAGTATATTGAACAAAATATAAAAAATCTGCCAATTCAAATACAATGGTTATTCGCATCAGTCACCATCCAACAATTAGATTTTGAATTAACTAAAAAGTAAGAAAATAAAAATCAGAGTGACAAAAAAGAAAAACAAAGCATACTGCTGGGGATCTTCACTCGACCATAAATGGTGTAACCTTCAGTGGACCTGAAAAAAACAAACTAGGATTAAAATCGATCCACATAACATAATTCTAAACCAGAGAGAACAAACGGAAAATTAGGGTTAAGGGACGAGAATTAGGGTTAAGAAAAACAGGGAAGGGACAGGGTTAGGGCTAGGGATAATAAAATCGGAAAAGAATCACAATGGAAGGGTTAGGGCTAGGGACGAGAAGGAAGCGGAGGCCTGCCTGAACTAACAGTGACGAGAAGAGACGATGACAAACCTC
Organism: Arachis ipaensis; assembly: GCF_000816755.2. Lineage (NCBI taxonomy): Eukaryota > Viridiplantae > Streptophyta > Magnoliopsida > Fabales > Fabaceae > Arachis > Arachis ipaensis. The sequence continues at coordinate 40,194,460 of NC_029793.2, read as the reverse complement.
CGGCGAGGAGAGAAGAAGCAGCGCGAGAGTGGCGGCGGAGGGAGCTCGTAAGACAAGTGCACGGCCGAGAAAGCTCGTGTGACGACGAAAGGAGCAAACGCATTGAGAGCGGCGGTGGAAGGAGCTCGTGTGACGCGAGCCGCGGCGGCGACACCGGAGGATGTCACATCTTCAATGGAGAGAGAGAGAGAGAGGGCATGGGAGTAATTCAAGGAAACGTGAAAAAAAGTGAACTGAAGTATTCGGGAGTAGAGTGATCCATCTCCTTATTCTAATATATTTCCGACGGAAAATTTAAATTACAGACGGATTTTCCGTCTGTAAATATTTTTTACGGAAAGAATTAATTTTTCCGACGGAATTATCGACGGATTTTCTTTTCCGTCTGTAATTTATGCTAATTCATTTTTTTTGTTTTTCGACAAAAAATCCCTCTGAAATTCCCTCTATATTTCAGTGGGATAAAATCCGTCGGAAATATCCGTCTGTAATAACTAATTTTCTAGTAGTGACATGGTAGACATTTTGGAACTGGATCAAGTTAGTTATGAGTTTAATTTTTCAATTTCATTCTATTAGTTTATTTGCACATGTCTCACGTGAATTTGTTGCTATGTCTTATGATTTTTTTTTTTGTTTCGATAGACGCGATACGATAATCGCGTTCAAGCCAAAAAATCTGAAATTGAAATTGTTGATTTTTCAAATCTATTAAAAATTTATACTCGACATTTTTAATATCTTTTCGACCAAGTACCCTCATATTCATCAATAATAATATGAGATTTTTCAACCTATCTAGAAAACCCACACATTAATTGTGTATCAATGCAAGAGTTGTGCATTCAAATATGATCATTTTTATCCTTTTTTTATCTGCATTTGGATACACACTAATAAATATAAATTGTTACTAGCTATTTTTGTTTAGACGAAGAAGAAGAAAATGAAAAAAAATATGATTATTTAGGCTGAATGGATCTATTTATATAAAGTTCACTTTTTTGTTATTTTATATATATTTTGTTTACATAATAAATAATATAAATTAGGAGATATTTCATTTACCGTGAGAATGAGATAGCAAATATGTAAACGAAAGGCTTAATTTATGTAACATAAATCTCATTTATAAATGAAATATGTACAAAAAAAATTATTACTTATCTTAATTACAATATAAATAAAATATATGTATGTCTATCTCATCCCATTAAAAGCATCTATATTCACCTATTGTCACACAGAGTCTTATGCTTAAGTCATAAAATAGAGGTGGCGAGGTATTACGACCTCCAAAAATAAAATTTAGTATGTATAGTAGTATAAAAAATGTTTATAACTAGGAGCCTTTGAAGAAAAAGGGATAAATCAAAACCGTTAAATCGAAAAGTGCAACACTCCGACCGATAACGTAAACGAAACAAATAAAGGATAAGCTAATGCGGAAAGATATACAAGAGAGTGCCAAAAATACAAATATCAAGACTCAAGACTCAGTTTGCGAAGATAACCGGTCCGAGCATAGAAGTATACATACATATATAAAGTAGGAGAACCCAAAAGACAAGTTACAGAACCTATTTCTCCAAAATAACCTCTAAGAGGAGTCAATACGGCATATGTATATACAATGGAGATAATAAGTATCTAAATAAGTACATAAAATCAAAATAAAGTCCCGAGAGCCAAGGATCTTTGCTAAAACAGAAGTCTCCAGCATGCCTCAGCGAGGAGCCTCACATCCTGCATCTGAAAACCACAAAATCCGCATGGGTGAGAATTGGAGGTTTTTAGCATGGTAACAGTGCCCAAATATCTAACATATAATGTCCTGGAAAAAGCCGAAGGCAATCCTAGAACTCCCACTTTATAATCAAAGAGCATAAATATAACTAAACCATGAGAAATGAAAATAGGCAACTAACTAAGGATCTTCAGTCTAACTAAGACTCCCCTTTCCAAATCCTTCGAACCTCCCAACCACCACCAGTAATTTGATATCGCAAACACAATTATATCAACAAAGAAATGCACAATTAGGAAACAGATACGGCAAGTAGACAATTAGAAAGTAAATATGCAGTCAATTAGGCATTCCAAACAAATCACATATAATGCATATGATGTATGCCTGTCCTAGTGGCTGATGAGTCTCATCTGTCAGTTATAAAGCCAATCCGATAAGTCCTGGTAGCTAACCATTAGACTGTCCCTCTGTCGCGCATCCCCAACTCGAGTTATTCAAAACATAATCATAATCATAATTCACATACAACACCCTCACTGGTGTTTATTCACGGGGGCGAGCTCATCCGAAACTTTCATAGTGTCCGGCCACACTTACGACATAGTGTCAGCAGAGTATCGAGTCTCAACCTGGAGCACGTGGTGGTTAGCCACTGCTTTTATCCAAGGAAACTTGTATCTCAGATAGGTTGAGTGCAACAATCATAACATCAATAAATCAGCATATATGCATTCATTATCAGCCATCTTTCAATATGTATCTCAGCCATTCGGCTTAAAATCATAATTCATAATCAGCCATAAACCATCATGACACATAGCCATTCGGCTCATATCATCCATAGCACTCTACCATCCTCCTCAACAACTCATAACATCATCATTAGTCATAATCCATCAATACTTTTATTTTCTTCATCCACAAGTTACCCCTTCCCTAGCTTCTTCTTGACCACTAGGCATTTGATATTGATTTAAGACTTAAAGGATGAAAATGTGGATTCAGAAGCTTAAAATAGGGTCTCGAATTACAAGCTTGTTGGGAAGGTGCAACATGTAAAAACAATGTTCTTATAAGAAAACAGGGAGTGTGCGTACGCACAGGGGTGTGCATGCACACACCCAGAAGTATTTTCAGAAAGTGTGCATGCGCACAGGGTTGTGTGTACACACAAAAAGCAAAATTTTCATTGTTCAGTGCACGCACAGGACGTGCGAATGCCATCAATAGAATGCACCTCCCAACGTGTGTGCGCGCACAGAGCGCGCTAGTGCTCCCAGCAGTAGCCATGTCCCCCGTGTGTGCGTGCGCACAAGGCTGTGCGTACACACAGCTTTAAAAATCCACGGGGTATGATCTGATAAACCCCGATTTCGTGGTTTATCTTGTGCTTATTTTAGGAAATTTTACCACCTTTTCCCACATTTATTCAATAAAATAGCATGGTTTTGTAATTCTCCATTGAATTGTGCTTAAGTGTAAAAAACATATTTTTTAGGCCCTTAAATTGGTGATTTTGATTCACTTCAAATCCATTCGATGCCTTGATGTGTTTGTTGAGTCATTTCAGGTTCATAAGGCAAGTATTGGATGGAAGAAATGAGGAGAAAAGCATACAAAGTGGAGAATGCATGAAGAAACAAAGATTGGGAATGCATCAATGGACGCGCACGCGTACAAGGCGTGCACGTGCAGAAGTGATTTTGCATAGAGACGCGCACGCATACATGCCGCGTCCGTGCGGATGAAGAAACAACCAATCGACGCGCACGCACACATGGCGCGTACGCGCCGATACTAACACGTGACCCACTTAAAGGCAAAATGCTGTGGCGATTTCTGAGCTGCCCAGGACCAAATCCAACTTGTTTCTGAGTGTATTTCATGCAGAATTGAAGTCCAAGCAAAGGGGGAGCAATTAGTTAGTCAACATGAGCCTTTAGTTAGTTTTCTAGAGAGAGAAGCTCCCTCTTCTCTCTAGAATTAGGTTAGGATTAGGTTAAATTGTCATAGATCCATGTTTAATTCTTTGATCTCATCTTGTTTCTTTTATAATTTTTCATGTCTACATCTTGATTTTCTTAGTTGTAATGTTAATTTCCCTCTTTGCTCTCTTTTGTGATGATGAACTCATGTTGGATTTGGTTTACATTTAATGCAAATTGATGTTGATGTTTCTTTCATTGATGAATTAAGTTGTTGATTTACTCTCATTGCAATTGGTAGTTGTTAGATTTTATTATTCTTGCAAATTTACCATGCTTTCCTTTATTACCCACCAAGTGTTTGACAGAATGTTTGGTTGGTTTTTAGAGTAGACCTTGAGCATTCTTGGCTTAGAAAGAGTAATTAGGCAATCTTGAGTTATGAAAACCCAACCTATTTTGGTGATCTAGAATTGATAGTTAATATCATTCTCAATGACTCTAATCTCTTGCTAAATTAATTAGCGAGTTGATTAGGACTTTTGACTTGAGATTAACTAGTCTTGCTTGATTTTCTCTCACGGAAGATAACTACACCTTCTTCCAATGTTGGAGATGACAAAATAAGATAAATTCTTGTTAAGCATTGCTATGATTAATGACTAGGATAGAAAGCTTATGATCTCAACCCTTTCCATGAATGTCTCTTTACTTATTGCTTCTTTTATTGCTCTCCTTACTCTTCTTGTCATTTATATTATTGTTCCTCTTATCAACCAAAACCCCCTTGCCCCTTTATAGCCAATAATTAACCACTTCATCGCAATTCCTAGGGAGACGACCCGGAGTCTAAATACTTCGGTTAATTCTTATTTGGGGTTTGTTACTTGTGACAAAACCATATTTTAATTTGATGTGAGAGTTGTTTGTTGGTTTGGAGCTATGTTTACAACGAAGTAATTCCTTTCTTTAAGAAGAAAATCTAAACCGACAACAATTTTCGCCTGTCATGTGCGTGCACATACAAACCAGAAATCACAAATTCTGCAGCATTCATAGAATTCAGATTTCAGGCCCTAACTTTCAACGATCATATCTCTTTCCACAGAATTCAGATTTCCACCAAATTTAAACCATTTTAAAGCTTGTCAAATTATCTTTCATTTGATATAAAAAATATTAAATTTCAAAAACGGTAACTCAAGATATGATCCGTTGAAGTTCATCAAAATTTCATTTTTATCAAAGTTCATAACTTCCAATTTTCAGAACATACACCTTCAAACTCATTCAAAACCAACCAAAACTTGCCAAAATCAACCTCAAGCCTCCTCAACTCATACTTTGACATCTTTATTAAGTTCACAATCCACCAATCCACCATTTTAAACAATCTCAATCAAATAACTCAATTTCAAACAAAACATCATATCATATATCTTTCCTCATCCTAAGTTCCAACAATACCAATTCCATCAACCATCAATACATGCAATCAATATCATCATCACCATCAACATAGTTTCACCCGCAATTCAATCTCAACCAATCATTAAATATCTATCAAAACACGCATATCTCTCATACATCTTACCATCAAAGCATCCAAAATCCACTAATCACATACACACAACAACACAATTCATCTCAACCAATCAACAACATCAATAGTTCAAATCTTATCTTAGGGTCTCTAGCCTAGATTTTCACACCACATTATATTTTAGATACAAAAAACCGAAACCATACATTGGCCGATTCCCGTTCAATCCGGAACACTTCCAAATTCAACTTTCAAGGTCCCAAAACTTCACCAACAGATTTTAAAGCTTATTGCTCCACTCCAAAGCTTTCCAAAACCATCAATCAAGCTCTAATACACATATATACACTACCTAAACCATAATATCACATGCAAACACAATAACTCAATCACTAAATCATAAAATTCCAAGTGTTTAACTTAGGGTTGAGATTCTTATTTTACCTAAGGATTAAGGAGGCAAGACTAAGCCTTCCCTTCAAGTTAAAACGTGGCTTACCTCTTGCACAACCTTATAGGCTTTGTAGAGCTTGACGCTGCGGTCGCGTGATCACAAACGATACAACGATCAGAGCTCCAGATCAAAAGTTATGATTAATTAAAGATTGAAGTGAATTTGGGAAAGGGTTTCAAGCTTTCCCCCTTTTCCTTGCTGTGTTTCTAAGTTCATTTGGCAGCAAATAAGACTGTTGCCTTTACTTATTTGTTATTGGGCTAGACCTTGGGCCCAATACAGGTCCGATTGGCCCGGTTTGGCCTGTTCGGCCCAATCTTGAGCCAATTTTTTTTTAAAATTGGTGTCAAAATTCTTGTTTTAATTTTCTCTATCATATTAAGCCATAAAATTCACATTTTTAATTTTCTAGAATTAATTTTACTTTATGGGTTAATCAGTCATTAATCAACCGGGTTTTATAGCTATCATATATGAATTCTACTACTTTGATTTAAGAGTGAAGTACAAATTTAAATTCGGACAATTTTCGCAAAAGACAATGTGAATCCTGATAAAAAGGGAGACTTCAACCCCTAATTATATTTTCTGTAAGACATACAATTATTTTGTCATTCCACCATTTACTCATAATAAAAATCGTATAGATATTATGTAACACCCTGCCACACTGAGCTTTACGCATAAGTCATAAAACAGAGGTGGTGTGGTATTACGACCTCTAAAATAAAATGTGTACATATAATAGCAGAAAGATTATAATATACTAGGAGTCTTGAAGAATAGAGGGAATAAAAATCACGAAATAAAAACGTAATGCTCAAGAAATGAGTTAACTTGCGTGCTAAGGAAACTATAACCATCAAACATAAGATTATAAAAAGTAGGAATAGAGTGCCAAAAATACAAAATAACAAGCTCCAAACTCTGCCCGCGAAGTCAAGGCTGGCCGGAGGATACACACACACACACACACACACACACACACACACATATATATATATATAAACATATCCAAAATCCAAATGTACGTAAACAAAATTCTGTCTCTCCATAAACCTCTAAGAGGATAAAAAAGAATAAGTTATGCAGAGAGAAAGCTAAGTACATATAAATATATATATAGATCACTGTACAACAAAATAACCCAGTAACCACTTCGCTTCAGGAGTCTAGACATCTACGAGATGCCTCTCGACCCACATATGAAAAATAACAACATAGTATGGGGTGAGAACCAGAGGTTCTCAGTATGGTAAAGGTGCCACACAAATAAGATATAAGGTCCTGGGAATGCCAGAGGCAAACTCAGAACGCCGACACTCAGATTATAGAGCTTAAAGTATTAAATAGAAAACATAAAAGGTGGTTTTCTAAGAGTATCTAAGCCTAACTTAACTTAACCTTAAAATCTAAGTCACATACTTCCATTCCTCCATACCTCCATCTCCGTCAGCATTTCACAGACAAATAAACAAATAAGGGCAAGTACAAGAAGGTTACAAATACTACAGGTAACAAATATACATTTAACATGGAAAGTACACTTAGGAACACCCAGTTAATGCACAAACAAGTAATTCAAGTAGTATGCATATGATGCATACCTGTCCTATGGCTGATGAGACTCATCTGTCGGTTATTCAACCAACCCGACAAGTTCGAAAACCTTAGACTGGCCCTCGACGTGCATCCCCAGGAGTCTATGCATAGATTTTTCTCAAATAATCAATATTACTCAATGGGGTTAACATTCCCAGGAATTTATAAGTGCCCGGTCACCCTTACGTCGTAGGGTCAACAGAGTATCGAATTTTCAACCTGGTACACAAGGTGGCAAGCCACGGTACTTTATCCAGGGAATCTCGTATCTCAGATCATTTAATCATTCAAGCCAAGTATCATGCATAATCATTCATTTGAATATCCAGCCAAGTATCATATATGATCATTTGTAACACTTCATAATCAATTCATCACTTTTCAGCTTTACTTTACCTTCAAGTTATCCCCATCTCTTAACTTCATCTGATTATCAGGTTTAATACTACTATTTATGACTAAAGGAATGAAAATAGAAGTTTAGAAGTTTGAAATAAGTTTTAAAACTCAAAAATCATGTTTGCTGGAACAGGGGCCACGCGTACACGTGGCTCACGAGTACGCGTGGGAGTGTAAAGGTGCAGCTTGCGCGCGCGTCCCTTTGTCATGCGTACGTGTAGGTGAAAACTTCATGTCATGCGTGCGCGTGGGCCAGGCATATGCGTGAACACGCTTACCAGCTCCTCATGCGTATGCATAAGACTAGTCGCGTACACATCGCCAAAATCCAAACCACGCGTACGCGTGGGCCATGCATACGGTGGACGTACGTTCTTTTTAAAAAAAAAACAGATTCAGTGGCAAGCTGCAGAATCATAAAATGTCACCCTGCATAGTTACATAATCGACACCAAAATTTCCGACGGGCATAACTTAATTGTTTTAAATCATTTTTCTTCTGTTCTTCGAACGGTATAAACTTCACGAACTCAATTTTCATTTAAAACAAGTTGGAATAAATTTGAGGTTCCGAAAACCAAGTTATAGCTCGCCGAAGTTCAGCCCAAAACCAAAGTTTTGCAAACTCTTTAAACCTTATTCTCATCCAAAGTTTCCATTCCATTCATTATCAACCTATCAATACCAACACAACACAATTTCCAGCAACAACACTCAACCATATTTCTTTCTAAATTAACATAATAACAATCTCCATTCCATAATCAAATCACTAATTATCCAACAACCACCTACCAAACATATTCATCAACAAATTGCTAAACTTTAAACATACACCTGCATTCCAACTTATCCTATGGTCACACTACAACAGAGGCAGAGCATAGTGGCGAAGAATTAGGGACCTCACACAGAGCCGCCACAAAACAAGGTTGTGAAGGCATGACTTCTTCGCGTGCCACAAATCAGCGACGATTGCATCACAAAATGCCACCAGGTGAGGATTTGTTAACTCAATTTCTCCTTTACCCCTTTTTAATTTTTCCTATATATTCTAACTCATTCTTCCCCAAATTAAGTAGAACCCCACAAAGATTCCTTGGAAGCGCGCGAACTCTGCCGTCGCTGCTCCACTGCGAAGGTGCTGCCGATCCTGGGTCCTCTGCCCGCCGTGCACGAAACTGTTGAGCCACTCTCTACCGTTCGCCATCCTGAGCTATCGCAGCCTCTCCCTGTCCCTGGTTAGTTCTAACACTTTGAACTTTCATTAGTGCTTTCACCCCTTGTTCGGAATTTTGAACAAGAATTTGTCCATATCTTCTATTAATTGGGGCTAACTACTGCTGTTTAGAGTTAGGAATTTGATTTATGTGACTTGGTCCCATATGAGCAAGCTAAGCTGGCTAATCATTATTCTGTTTCTGTCATAACTTTAACTACTTGAAACGTATGTATTGATAAGCAAGAATGAATTGCTCTGTTATTTTGTTTCTCTTGAGTAATGAGACTTGATTGATTTTAATTAATCTCATCTATCTCTCATGTAGAATCGTGAAGATAAATATAGAATTTCATGAAGATTTTATCATGACGTTAAGATCATTAAAGATATTGCTAAGTGAATCAGATAAACTTTATTCCTAATACGTAACCTTAGTTAAACAATATGAAAGAAAAAAAAACATATGGTTTGTTCAAAATGATCATAGCCTATATGAAAGCATTTTGGCTTCAATTTCAGATCCACATCCACTTGCAGATACAAGATCATAGGTACATCTGCTGTCTAAGTCAAACTGAATTGAACCCTCTTTAATCTTAGGCTTTTGATCAATATTTTCTTCTCCCCTTATTACTTCATGGTAATTATGGAAACCTAAACCATAGACTTAACTATAAAAATCATTCATGTCTGATATGCTTTGTTTGCTATCTTTGTTGTTCATGTTTTCCCTGAAATTAGACAAGGCAGAGTTGAATTCGGTCAATTGAGCATTTGAGATGGTTCTAGATTACTGCCTGAACCTTCCATGGAAAGTGTCCTCTGAGCTTTCTCTAACACAACTTGCAAATACTTTTCTTGAGCCTCTATTCTTATCTACAATTTCTTCTGTACCTATTGGTTATGAAGCATGTTTTATTTTTAATATTTCAATTTTTTCAGTTAAACTATGTCAAATTATACTATTTTTATTCCAAGGTTTGATAAAAATACCAAAAATAAATGCATAAAAATACCAACTGTACTATTATCTGAATCGTATAAATGGTAAATACATCTAGCTGTTCTTCTAGTCTCTTTTGGATTTCAATTTGATGTCTCAATGTCTCTGCTATTGGGATTTCTCTGTTTTGTTGAAGAATAAATGCAGAGAAATCTCATCTATCTCTCATCTAGAAGCTCTGTTTTAATTAGTCTCATCTATCTTAAAAGTGGGCATAATTGGAGATAATGGAAATCATGGTCATGTATATAACTAAAGAAGTGACATTAATTCTTAACATATTAACATACCCTCTTTCATTATCACCTCTGAAACTAGTGCTAAACTCTGAAGAGCTATTTTATTTATTATAATTCAGACTCTTAAGTCCAAATTTTCTAGTTTATCTCCTTTTCAGAAAATATTATCATATCAATTGAGGTAGAAAGAACACCATCATCTTTCCACTTTATATCTTTGGCCATTAGAACTTTTTCTATCAATTTTAGAGGAGCCTCTAATGGAGGTAGATTCTGCATGAAAATAAGTAACTCAAAGGTTGTTAGTATAATAAACCTGCTACGGGTGTATAGTTTTGAAATATTGATCTTGAGTTGAGGGTTTAATAATTTATTTTTTTCACTAAACCAACTATTTATATTTTTTCACTGAATCAATTATTTTAAGTTGTGTGTTTTTGGCTTTTTCCTCTTTAATTTGTAGCATTATTCTTGCTCCACTATAATTTCATTTTTTTAATCCGGAGATTGTATAATATTAGCGAGTTCTTTCAAAAGATACTGGGAGTATGCACTGAATTGTTATGCTTACGACCTCTCTCATCAATCTTGTGCTGTATGAGTTATTTTTCTAATACTCAAAATATCTAATCAAAGAAATCTTTATATACTTGACGTAGACATATTTGGATTTTATATTTTCTATCATAGGTAGGATATAGATGCTGTTAAATTAGAGTTTAGGTAGATCTATGTCCATAAAAAATTGAAAATAATTGGAGATGGTAACATATTCTCAAATTAAATTTGAATATACGAAAAGTTATATATCGACGCAGTTGTAATTTTTTTTTAGAAGAGTTTGTCGTAGTTTACTTGGTATTTTTCTTAGAAGCATATCTAAGATAACAGATCTACAATTTTAAGATTCTATACTCCATCTGTTATAATTGTTTATTTATATATTTTTTGTTGTCTTTTAAATCTGTCTATCATTCCTGTTATGTTTTCCATTTTTTAAGATATTTTGAAGATTTTATTCTCTGTCATTATGATTGTTTAGTTATATTTCTTGATTATTTTTTTTAATTTTAACAGTTTTTCCTGTTTTCTTTTTCAATTTTTAAGGAAGCTTTTCTTTATCTTTTCATTTTTTGGACTTGGAACCAGCAATTCTTTATAGAAGTATTCTTTTAAGAAAGCACAGAATTTTGCAATGAGTAAGCCTCCTCCTCAATACTTTTCGTGAGCTACATGTTATCTGGGATGCAAGTAATTTTTATTCTGTTTCCATTGAGTTATTCCGTCGCTTGCTACATTGTTTTGCTTGCAATATATTGTCGAGTTTATTACGTATGGTACTCTCCCCCAGTCTTGTATGACCAGCTTTCCTGAATTGATGTCGAAGGCTTGCAGTTGACAAGAAATGAGGTTTTAGAGGAATCCACTGATGACGGGGTTCAGGATTGTGATGAGGCCGCCGATTCCTAAAATACATTTCTCCATCATGGATGTAGCTCATATTCACGGGATTTCATGCATATATACTACTGTATTCACCTATGATAGATAGTGGATTGTATTCTAGTCATATCAGTATACAATAGATTGAATTGATTGAGAAATTTTTTATTTTTTAAAACCTATACTCTCATATGAAGCTCTTTTATTTGACTGGTTTCTCATATAAAGCTCTTTTATTTAACTCTTACCTCTCATATAAGACTTCCTACAATCGTATATTTTAATTGTCCCTGCACATTCTTTCTATGTCCGTGGCCTATCAGGGAAATTGGAGACACGAAACTTCTTTCTCATTACCAGAAGCCGTTGGTTCGCAGAGAAGATGATAGAGGCGTCTCCATTCTCTTCTTCGGACCACGCAACATCCTTTGCAAGGTAATTGTGGTTCAAAGAGTCTCGTATACAGTCATGGCTGGATGCCTTCTCTGGACACAGTCACCTCTATCGAGCCATTGGTCATGCTCCGGCTTCAATGATGAGGGTTTGATTGCTGATCCCCAATTTCATTATCAAAATCCTTTTCATATTCGTTGATGAAACCCATTTCAGACGGTTTTTTGTTTTATTTTTAGGAACTGCTTCAATGGGACCGAAAGTACCGGGCTAAATTTGGGTTTGAGTTTATAACAAGTACGGAAACGTGGTTCCCACAGAAAATACTTGACGAAGTGAAGGTAAAAAACTTCCTATTTTACTTTTGTATTTATCTAATGTATAAAACAGTTCTCTATCTATGTAGCTAAATTCTATCTATAAATCTCTATGGATTAGAAATGTTGTAGTATCATATAGTAAATATATTTACAGTCCAACTATTAAAATCTAAATTTTTCTTCATTATTTTACTTATAGTTTTTCTTAATTTCCCAATACCTCTAGACATAGCTACCACCAAGTAAAAACAAACAACTACAGATATAATGTATATTATTAACCATTCAAACTTCAAAGACACAGGACTATAGTAGCAGCTTGTTTTGTTACAAACTAAATACCCCAGCTCCGCTATTAGTAAGTTCATCTGCTTCTCAATCCTTATACCCTAGCCCTAAATCAAAAAATTGAACGAAGGCACCCCCAGCCAATAGAAGCTCTCGCAACTCGCGCTCTAATGAGGGATCCTCAGCTCGCGCCGGACCTGGGTCTCCAGAAGCTGCCGGTCGCTCAGGTCTCTCCGCCAGTGTGGTCGTCTTCCGGTCGAGATTACTGTTGACCCATCCTCTCTACTTCGGTAACCCTCCTCTTTCTATCAATAAAATGGTTGATCTTAAAATAATTGATTACAGTAGTAGCTCATATATTATAAATGAAATCTATATTGTTCCTTTCATCATAACCTATTTTTCTTTTGGGTAAGAGTTATAATTCCAGTCATCACCTCAAGCTTGCTTTGGTTACTATTCTGACTTGAAGTTTCATCAAGAATTGGTGGAAACTTATTAGGTAATGGGAAATTAGCTGCCTAGGATTTTAAATAACTAATTAAAGAAAATTAAATATGGTATTTTATTACCTGAAACAATTAAAACTGATGATTAGTTCCCTTGGGCAGTGATGAATAACATAAACCCTAATAAAAGGCTTGAAATCATGTTAATAATGAGCTTCGTTTGATGAGTGTTTTTTCTTATATGGTCTTGTATCTTTTTTTTTTGTTGAACAACTATATCAAATAAAGAGAGAAAACTTAACAAGGAGAACATGGTTTTATAGAGAGTTAAAAGCAAAGTAGTTCAAACATAGGTCAAAGCTTGATTATTTAGTTTATTTATTATAGATTTAGTTCTTTTATTTTGGTATATTTGATTATTTTAGAAGTTAATTATTTAATTAAAAAATATAACATATGATTATTGATTTAGTTATTAATTTTTTTTGTGTATATTATTTTTTGAGTGTATAATAGTATAGTTAGGATTGATTTGAGATGTAAGAAACTGAGTAAGTATCCATAAGAGTCATAACTTGATTTCCACATAATCATCATGTGTGCCTGCTAATAAGGGTGAAAAATAAAACTCAAGGTCCGCTTGATCTTTTGTATTCTTTATATATATATATTATTAACACCACATATCAAAAAAGTAAAATTGAGAAATTCAGCATATAAAGGGTACTCCTTAGTACTCTGATTAGTAGGTGTTATACAAAGAATGTTTTTTATTGCTAAGCCATGTTGCCAATATAATAGAAAACAGAGTACCCAGTAGAAGCAACAACAACAAAAAAAGAAAATTTGTATGTGAAGTGAAGTGCACTGTTTAAAAAAACACTTAATTATTCGATGGTTATTATAAAATAACATTTTTTTTGGCCTCATATACTCGTTATAATGATTATAGCTATATAAGACAATAATGCTAGACAGACTATTGGAGTTGCCCTTTGCATTTGAAACACTCTTGAATGTATGTGGTGCTTTTTCATATTGAAATGGTTGGGAGTAATTTAGATTCTTGGGCAGAAATTATAGTTTTTCATTTATGTAATCTTATATCTATATGGAAACTTGTTTTTTTCTATGTGAATTAGTCAATGAATTATAATTCAATTTTGGTTGTAACAAATTTACCCACAAAGCATGAATGTGCTTTGACTCCTCTTGACTCTAATTTATTTTTTTCGTTCAAACAGGCACCCTTTATCTTCTAAGATGGCTAGAAAATGTCGTTTCATGAAAAAACCAAAGTTAGGACCAGGATGTCAGCAACCACAAACGGCTCCACCTCCGGTCTCGACTTCCCACCACAATGACTTTGGAATTCTCCCAGACAGTGGTGATAGTGTCCCTCCAACTTCACGCCCATTCCTTCTGCCGCGCAGTGTACCAAGGCCTGCTCCACAAACGAGCACAAATAATATTCAGAACTCAGAGCCAAGCCATGTAAACTCCGTGGATAATGCCAATGATGTAGATTCTGTTGATCAACAAGTTGATGACTCCTTTATTGATTCTAGAGCTCAAAATCGCAAAGGACGCAAGACTATAGAGTTTTGAGAAGTCAGGATAATCGGTAATTTGTTTAATAATTTTTATATGTTCAACATGATTTAGACTCTTGTTATGTATTGTGATTCTCGCATGCTATCCACTACGGATACACATAAGGTATTATGTTTGGCTTATAGATTCCGATGGCACAATCAAGCCGGCAAGACTAAGCATGAGGGAGGCTATGGAACGGCCTAACGGTAGAAAGATCATGCTCAGGTTCAACAATGCAAAGCAAGCAATTGAAAACGAAGCTGGACTGTTGAGTGGCGTGCTTGGTCTGCTAGGATCTGACTTTGAAAAATTTCCTATTTGTGAGGAAAGTTGGCGTAAGATTACCACTAAGGACAAAGTTTATAACAAATGTGTGAAGGTAAAAGTTTATATCCCTTTTGAAATAAATATGCTTATTTTTACAATTTTTGACAAATTATTATTATCTATATAGCAAATTTTCCACTTTGATGAAGATAGCGAAGGAACTATCAAGAAAAATATTTTGAAAAGTATGGGGAAGTCTTGGAAGAAAATAAGGCTGAGGTTGTATAATGCTTATTTCGAGCCAACGTTCATGACTGAACAAAATATTGAGAACCGTCCGCCGGGAATTGATCAAGAGCATTGGAGATGGTTCCTTGACTATCGTGCCAAAGCTGAGATGAAGGTAATCTAGTAGATCATTGGTACACAGCAATAGTTTTTATGTTGTGTTGAGTCTTTTTAAATCAGTTTCTAATCGCCCTTTGCCTCTAATGGACCAATAGGAGAAGTGCAGGAAAAATGCGAAGAATCGATCAAAGCAACTATATACCCACACAGGCGGTTCAAAAAGCTTTGCACGACGGATGGAAGAAGATGTACTTTACATTTTGTTATTCATTCTTTGGACTATTTCTGTGACTTAAGGTTGCCTTGATTGTGTTAATTACGGTAATGGCATAAAATTTGTTGATACAGTCGGAACAACAAAGGAGAATAGTCGGTAGAGGAGAGTTATAGATCAAGTGCACAAAAAAAAAAAGATGGCTCCTATATGAATGATGAAGCAAGAGCTATCAATGTAAGTACTACTACTTATAATTGATCAATAAAGTTAAGACCTCTAGTAGTCTACTTTTCTATGTTATTTTGTTTTTTTACCTCTTTGGTGAATGGTTTACTCCCCTATGTCATAATGGACCAAGAGACCTTTACAATTTCTAATTCAGCTTACTTTAATTATCATTGCAAATTTACCTGTTATGTTTATAGACATTTTGAACTTCGATATAATTTGGAAACAGTTGGGGTAGAATTTGAATGATTGAGTTTCATTTATCCCTTACTTCTTTTTATAGTGGTTGGCATCCTATGTTGTTATCTTTTGGTGTGTTCTTGACATGAGATGGACCCATCAACATATTTATTGTATTTGCTAATTCGTGTCTGTAGGAAAGAATTGAGGAGATTAAGCAACATGATGAGTCATCTAGGGTGTTGTCTCAAAATGATTCCATCGCTCAGGTTTTCGGAAAAGAGAAACCAGGTAGAGTACGTGATGTGGGTTTTGGACCGACTCCTAGTTAACTCTTCGGTCTAAATTCACATGCGCCTGGCAACGGAGTCCAACTAGAGGAGACTCAGAGGAAACTACTTGAACTGCACGCAGAGCTGAAAGGCGAGAAGTTGAAGAGGAAGGCGATGGAGGATGAGGCAGCAGCAGAGAAGAAAAAGATGAAGGCGATGGAAAGTGCTCTAATTTATCTGTTTCAACGGCAAGGTGAGGAGCTGCCACCAGACATTGCTGCAAGGGATGAGTTTCGTGGAGTGATAGAGTGAAAAATAGAATATTAGGTTTGGAGATATTTTGTATTGAAGCAAACATTTTATTGAATTAGACTGAGCAACTCTTTGAAAGAGATTTCTTTTTGTTCGTATTTTGATGGATATATATTTCTTGTTTTGCTTATATTTCAATTTTGTTTTTGCTACAAGTTTAGATTCTAAGGTTAAAAATATTCACTCTTAAAATAATAAAAAATATAAAACGAATTTAAAAATAATTGAATAATATTTTAAACCAATAACTATTATATCTGGCGGCGGTTTGCAACCGCCGATATCCCTGACAGAGACTATATTAATATTTAGCGGTGATTTGAAACTGCCGCTAAATGTGCGGAAACTTGGACACTATGGATAAACATTGCGGCGGTTTTCTAATGAAGTGCTGCGAAATTTTGATTTAGCAGCGGTTATACCAGCGGTTGCTGGAAACCGCCACTAAATCCAATCCCGGCGCCCATTCCCGCCTCTCTTGTAGTGTCATCTAGCCTAAGTTTTCAGTTTTCACAGAACATTATATATTAAATGCAAGAAACTTAAACCAAACATTGGCCAATTCCTATGTAATGATCAAAGCAATTTAATTAAAACCAAGACAGCCCCTCAAAAGCTCAATAAACTCTAGGCTATGCTTCCTCCAAGTTCCAATATTCACTATTTCAAACCCCAATTATTTATTCACAACCTAATACACATTTATAACACATATATACCCACTTTAATATCCAAAACATAAATTCAATAAAATTAAAATGGAATTATGGTATCTTCACCTTACCCAAGCTTCACATAAGCAAGAGTAAATGTTTTTCTCAAGCTAATTGGATCCTAAAACATCAAAGAGTAAAGAAATTCAATATCTCCGCTTAATTTTCCAAAAACTGGGGAAGAAAAGGCTGAGGTGAAATAGCAGGTTACCTATGAAATTGTTCCAGTAGAAATGTAGAGCTTGACGCGGTGGTCGCGTGGCCGCAAACGGTGCGGCAATCGGAGCTTGGATCGGAAAGTTATGGCATTCGGAAGTTAACGCAAGGGTTTCGTGCCCTTCTCTTCTCCTCTCTGCATTCAGCTCCGCTTTTGCTGCATTTTGAAGAAGAAAATGAGCTTTGGCTCATTTAAAGGTTGGTCCGGTTGGGCCCACGGGCTCGGTTTGGGCCGGTTCAACCGGTCCGGTCCGTTCGGTCCAATCTTGGGTCGAATTTCTTGAAATTAGTGTCAAAATTCTCGTTTCGATGAGCTCTATCCTAATTTGATATAATATTTACATTTCTAATCTTCTTTATTAAAAACTAATTTATCGACTAATTATTTACTAATTTAACGGAGTTTATATATTAAGTTAAAGTGTTGAATTGACCGTTGTTAAGTGACATGTTGATGACCAACTCATCATTTTAACTTAGCAATTATACATTTTTCATTAGGAGTTAACTATAAAAATGATAAAATAATCATATTGTCTCACCAAAAATAGAATCCAAAAAATTTTAGGAATCAATAATTTTTAGTAATTTTATTTTATATTTAGTCAGTATAAATACTAAATTATTTTTAATAAATAAATTTTATTAATTTATATGTATAAATTTTTATAAATATAAATATAAATTATTATTAACCAAATACTAATTAAAAATAATAATATTTACTGAATTAGTTACCATTATACCAAAATGTTCATCTTTGGTATATTGACTCAATATTGGGAAGGGGTGTTTTGCCGCATTGTGGGTGTCAGGTTCAACACGCTGGGGGCATGGTGATAGGGCGTCAGAGGCATGGCAGGTGCTGAAAACATGCATGGAGGCGTGGTGAAGTGGCTTGCAGTGACGGTTGGCACAGCCCTGGCAACACGCAGGGAGCGTGTTGCCTCTGAATTCTAGCAGCGAAGCAGAGTCTTCGCTCATTTTCGAGGAGCCTGGAGCAATACGGGAGGGCATGTTGCAGGTGGTCTGCATGTAGGGGACAGCCTCTTATTCCGGTAACCAGCAACCCTCAAAGAAGCTCTATAAATTGAGCTTCTGGGGACCATTTTCATCCATAAGTGTTGTTGTTGAATGCTTCACAATTTTACCGTGAGAGAAGTTGAGAAGCTGAAGAAGAGTGTTAGAGTTAAGGGTGTTTGTGTTGTTGTTGAATGCTTCACAATTTTATCGTGAGAGGAGAAGTTGAGAGACTGAAGAAGAATGTTAGAGTTAGAATTGCTTGAAGGAAAAAAATTATATAAAAAAATTATTAATTTGTAGTGATTAAAAATGGTACGTAATTATATGGCACTCGAAGAATATATCATCAATTATTTGGATCATCTAATTTATGTAAGTTCATAAATTTTATGTATTTAAATAAAAATTTTATTGATATTTATTTATTTTCGAAAATTAATATTATTTAGATTTTTTTATTTTTAAATATAAATATTATTAAATATTTTATATATTTTTGAAAACAAATATTATTTATATTTATGTAGTTATTTTCAAAAATAAATAATAGTGATATTTATTTATTTTCGAAAATAAATATTATTTATATTTGTTTATTTTCGAAAATAAATATTATTTATATTTATTTATTTTCGAATATAAATATTAAATGTATTTATTTATAATATTTAAATAAGTAAATGTTTTTTATTTGTGATTAGAA